>NC_057807.1:579293024-579539626 GCF_018294505.1 Triticum aestivum | reverse complement strand
TTTTTTTCATTTTCTTTCTTCTTAACGGGTTTCATTCTTGCATAGAAAACTTCATTATTTTGATTTTGTGTTTGTTTTCATTTTTTTCTTTAGAGGCAATACCGATATCATTCCACTATTATATGTTTATTCATGCATATTATAAAAAATGCAATTTATGTATAAACTGGGTGCAAGTTTTGTCTTAAATGGGAATGCTAATGCCGCTAGTTTATTATTTCTTAGACAACTTCTCTTTTGATTTTTTTCGTGTGTAAGTATACATACAAGTACTATACAATATTTGTGTATACTATTGTCGGATATCGGGTTCCGGCAAAACCCTTAAGGTTCAAACTCTAGGCTGCGCACGAAGATCTCTCCCTACTGAAACATGCCCTCAGCCCCGCCGCGATTTCTAAGCTAGCACGATGAACAACACAAGAGACGCGAGGTGTATACTGGTTCGGGCCACCGTTGTGGTGTAATACCCTAATCCAGTGTGTGGTGTGGTGGATTTCCTCTTAGGCTGATGATGAACAGTACATGGGAAGAACAGCCTTGCGAGGAGAGGTGTTCTTGTGCTCGGTGGTGTGTTTGGAGAGGAGTCGATCCGTCTCTGTTGGCTCTAGATGAGATGCCTTCTACTATGGTGGCTAGCCCTATTTATAGAGGCCCTGGTCCTCTTCCCAAATATTGAGCGGGAAGGGATCCAACAACGGCCATTTTGAAAGGGGACATCTAATACAAGCTATCCTGACTAAAGGTGGTCTTCGCCTGCCAAAGGCACTGGTGATGGCGCCGTCTTGGGCTCCATGGTGACCTCCGTCCTGCGCTCTGCTGGTCTTGGTCTTGTTGCACCGATACGGAAACCTTTGCCTGATGCCTCGGTACTCCGTGCCTGCGCTTGCCTACTTTGCACCAAAGAGGAAACGAGGACACCGCGCAGGCTGGCGCCCGCGTGGCGCCGCCTGGTCTTGATCGTCATGGCTTGCATGCATGGGAACCTCGCGAGGTACCCCTTGCCTTGATCTCTCTGCCTCCTCGCGAGCCTGCCTAGCGAGGCCACTCTGAGGAGGTCTTGTGTCGTCTGCCCCGCGAGGCTTGGCCCCTCGCGAGGGTCTTGAGTGTTGGTTGATGAAGACGGGCCGTACTGGGCCACCAGTTGAGCCACGCTGTAGGGCGCAGGAAGGCAAGTCTGGGGACCCCCGTTCCAGAACGCCGACAGTAGCCCCGGGCCCAAGGCATGCTCGGACTTGGCTTAGCAGCGAAGCCAAAGGGCAAGCGCGAAGTGCCGCGGGCCCCAACAGCCTGCGGCCTTGGTCGCCACGTGGCGATTGATTGGACGTGAGCGTCTTCGCTGCCCTCCGCTGCCTCGGCAACTGCCCGATTTGACGAGTCCCTGCTGCATGCAGAAAGAGTCATCGTTAACTGTGATCGTGGAGGTTGACGGTTAGCCTCCCTTGGGCTATAAATACGTAGGGGCAGGAGCCCCCGTTGTCCATCTCTTCTTGCTCCGCCTGCTTCTTCTCCCTTGCTCCACCTCCATTCTTGACTCCAATGGCACCGATCCACAGATTCTCAGCCGAAGAGAAAGGAAAGGCCCCCCAGGAGGGGCCTGACCCGCTCCTGCCGAAGAAACGGCCGGTCCCATGCCTCCGCGACGAGGTTGCGAGGCCGGAGATGACGAGGCCCTGGTGCAAGCGGCCACCTCTTGGGTTCCGGCTACCCCTATACGCCCGGGCCGAGGGCCCTGCAGAAAGGGATGACGAGCGACGCCGCCTGTGCCGCAGGCGAGGTCGACGAGCCGTCGCGGTGCGCGCCGTCGCTCCTAGAGTCCATGCCGCGGACTCCTCTCGCGAGCTCGTGCTTCACGCTGCGATGCCTCCAAGCACCTTGATCTGCTTCCCTTAATTCTTCGCCATCGAGATGCCACCGAGGGGGCCTCTCGAGCTTTGACTGCAGCACGCCGACTGCGGTGCCCCGGCGACTGGAGCGGAGGTTGAAGTCGTCGCTCCGGGCAAGGTCTTCATGACCCGAAGCTGGGGCGAGGTCGCCCGGGTCTACCGAACAGGGGGTGCCCTCGTGATTCATTTTGAATACGATGGTGTCCCCTTGATGCTCTTCAAGGTCTTCGACACAGAAGGCCGCCGCCTGGAGTGCTGCCCCAGAGGAGGCAGTTGGGACATCGAAGTGGCAGGGGCTAGGCCTGCCGTTTGCTTCCCCCAACGACTCTTTCGACAGCAGCAGCGATGCTTGGGAGTCCAGCGACTCTCCCGAGCTCTTCGCGACTCCGGAGACGAGCGACGACAGCTGCGTGCCCTGAGCTGGCGCCATGCGCGGAGCAAGGCGGCTGCATTAGGCCGCCGCCACAGCTGATCTGGATGGGGTTGGCGCCGGCATCCCATGGCCCACTGTTGATGATGGCGTCGGCCATGGAGGCATGTGTAGTTAGAACTCCTTAGGAATCTCGTCTTTTGCTCCCTGCTAGGAATCGAGAAAGCACCCCGTGGGGGCATGTAAAGGGTCCGCGATGTCTTTTGTTGATGCAATCCTTATTATGAAATCACGCAAATGCTTGACTTGTCCTGGCTTGGTTCCCCCTTTCTAACCTCGCGAAGGTTTTTGCGCTCTACACTGACAGGTCCCGGTCCCCAGGAAGGCTGCAGCTGTCGCTGGTATGCCAGGTCGTGATGCTGTGGTCAAGGCCAGGAAGTGAGCGGCCCGAGGTCCAGTAAGAGCCCCTGAGGTGCGATGCTCAGGAGGTCCCCTTTAGCGTGCAAGCAATCGTCGAAAGGTGAGAAAGGAAGGCAACTTTGCCGTCACAGAGCCGCATTAAGTGGAGATTCTGTGTTGCATCGATTAGCTGTTTTAGGCATGAAACTTATCTCGATAACAGGGAGTCGCTCCTTCGCGTTGCGCCGGACTTGTGCATTGGTAGCTGGGATGTAGCTGGGTTAGGCCCTCGCGAGCTTCCCCTCTCTTCCACACACTCTCCTTTGTGCTCTACGTCCTCAGGTCTCAGCCCTCGAGCAAGCTCAGCCGCCGCTGGTATGCCAGGTCGTGATGTCGTGGACAAGGCCAGGGGATGAGGGCTGGAGAGCCAGTAAGAGCTCCTGAGTCACGATGCTCAGGAGCCCCCCTTTTAACGCGCAAGCAGATCACATGGGAAAGAGAGAGAGAGAGAGAGAGAGAGAGAGCTCGTGGTGCCACCCGCTGTAGACCTCACGAGGTTCCTGTAAACCAACACGAGAAAAGCACAGGTTGCCATTATGATTGCCGGCTGGCCATTGGTTTGCTCTGAGAGAGTGGTGAGGGCACTGAGGGCCTAGTGAGGTGACGCTTGCGGGGCTGCCGTGGGCCAGAGCTCGACCACTCAGATTTGTCGATGTTGCAGGGACGGACCCATGCGCAAGTGTCGTGCCAGTGCGAGCGACTCCAAAGGTAGATGTCAATCGAGCAGGCGATAATCACAGGCAAGTTAAGCACGAAGGGCAAATCAGCTTAGATAAATGTAGGAAGGATACATGCCACTAGGTGAAGGCCCGAGAGGCTTGGGGATGATGCAGCCCGAGGGGCGCCCCCAGCAAGGTAAACTAAGACATAAGCAAAAGGGATACATGCCGCAGGGACAGACCCATGCGACCTGGGAATGATGCAGCCCTGAGGGCGCTCCCAGCTGAAATGAACTCGAAAGATGTCACCTAGCACCATTGTAGAGGGGGTGTTGGAGTAGCTGAAGGTGCGCAGTGAAGAGGCCGACCCTCACGAGCCACCGGAGCCCTGAGCCCCGGGAGGCTCCGGGGATCCAGGCGGTTCCTCGAGGACTATCTCCATCTCCGCCAGGACACGTGATGCATGGCCTCCTGAGCTGCCAGAATGCTATGCAAATGGCGCTGGTGGGTGACAGCCACGTTCGGCAGGGCGAAAGGCATGCAAACGTAGCTGTGTGGCGGACCCTCGCAACGTCCCACGTGCGAAGGCCAGAGGCGCTCCTGAGATGCGGCTCGATTGAGCCCTGGGACATCAATGCAGACGCGCATCCCGCCATCCTCGCCTGGATGGGGAGCCACGCCAGGCAAACGCCGATCGCCGCGCATGGCTCTTGCTTCCTGAAGCTCCTGAGTGGTCTTCGTGATGAACTCCTGAGGGTTGGGCTTTTCTTGCCCCATGCCTTCCTGAGGGAAACGTGCTGTGAAGCACGCCTCCAAGTGGTGCCCAAGAGCCTCCCTCGTGATTTTGGCAAAGTCTGAGGCCCTCCAGAAGAGAGTCCCCCGAGCCCTGCCCGAGGAAGGCGCCGGGCACGCCTTCCTATGCGATGGAAGGAGGCGCCCCTTGCACGGGCGCGGATCCTGATGCAGCACCTCCTGAGATGCCAACCTCCTGAGGCCTTGAGCTGGGCGATGTCTTCTTCTTCTTGGGGACTGCCTCAGGAGGGTTCTCGCCCTTGATGTCCGGCTCTTCGATTGATGCAGCTTGGAAGGCCGCGCTTGAGGGAGCACACCGCATCTTTCTCTTCGCAGGGGACTGTGATGATTCCGCCGCTTCCTGGCATCTTGAGGATGTTGTAGCCATGGTGGGTCACCGCCATGAACTTGGCCAGGGCCGGATACCCGAGGATGGCATTGTAGGGTAGGTGGATGTGGGCGGCGTCAAAGTCGATGAGCTCCGTGTGGTAATTGTTGCGCTGCCCGAAGGTGACAGGGAGGCGGACCTACCCTATCGGGGTAGTGGAGCCGTCAGTAACTCCTGAGAAAGGCTTGGTAGGCTGAAGTTGATCGTATGGCACTTCAAGGTTGTTGAACATCTCAACGGACAGAATGTTGAGCCCTGTGCCGCCATCGATAAGGGTCCTGGTGACTTGCATGTTGCTGATGACTGGGGAATAAAGCATTGGGAGGATGCCAGCAGTAGCCGCACACTTGAGTTGATCTGCTGAGCTGAAAGTGATGGCGCACTTGGACCACCTGAGCAGGCGCGTGGCCTCAAGCTTGGGAAGGACTGCATTCACCTCGCGAGCAAACTGCTTCGAGATGTGCTGAGAGGCTGGGGCCTGGGCACCGCCAAAGATGTAAGCGATAGCACGTGGCTCCTGGAATCCCCAGCCCCCTCGTCCTGGTGGTGGTCGTCATTCCTTCTTGACGGCGGCGGCAGAGGAGGAAGGCCTGCGTTGCCCCTGCGGGCGGTCCTCGTGAGGCTAATCCCTCCAGGCTCCCTCGCGAGGCTGGTCCTGCTAGCCATCCTCACGAGGTCAGTCACGCCACTCCTGGCGAGGGCCACGGTCGTCCCATCGTCCTCTGCCTCGTCCTCCTCCTCGACTGTAGCCCCAGTCGTTGCGCTCGGGGCGTCGACCGAAGCATCCTTCTCTAACGGCCCTGAGCTCCTGGCGTTTGTTTGTGTTGTGGGTGTGGAGGTTGTGGTAGGCGCAGAATGGTCGGCTGCCCTTGGATGACTCCGGCTGGTCCCTGCCGCGCTTCGTGTCTGGTTCTGCTGCAAGCATGGCTGCTACTTTGTGCTTCACGTCCTTGGCCTTGGCTTTCTTGTCTTCTAGGTCAGCAGCTGGAAGCTCGAGGAGGGAGAGGCGTCCCTCCTCAGCTCTTGCGCACTTGGTCGCCAGGTTTAACAGCTCCAGAGATGTGTGCAGCTCCTCATGGATGGCGAGCTCCTCCTTCATCTTGACATCGCGGACGCCATCAGAGAACGCTGAGATGATGGCCTCGTCCGTCACCTTGGGGATCTTGAGGTGGGCGCTATTGAAGCGCTGGATGTATTTCTGCAGGGTCTCTCCAGGCTGCTCCTTGAATGCGGAGCAGGTCACCCACAGTCGGGGGCAGTCGCGAGTGCCCTGGAAGTTGGTGATGAAAGAGATCGAGCCAGGAGGTAGGTTCAGGAGCCAGGTGCGGGCACCATCCTTGAGCGCCATGGGAAACCAGTTCACCATGACCTTCTCGTCTTTGTTGGCCGCCTCGTTGCCCAGCTCGTAGAGCTGCAGGAACTCCGCGGGGTCGGCAGTACCGTCGTAGCGAGGAGGCAGATCCGGCTTGAACTTGCCCGGCAAGGCGACGCTACGCAACTCGGTGGTGAAGGCGCGGCAACCTGATGTGGCCATCGGAGCCCTTTGCTGACGCGAGGCCTGCTCCTGATGGTTCCCGCGCACCACCGCCAGGGGCAACACGGGGTCTTGACACGCTGGTGCAGGGATGCGATCTTGTCATGCTGGTGCAGGAAGCACGGGAGTACCTTCTTGAGGTCGAGGGATTTCTTGACAACTTCTTTCTTGTCGCGCGGGCGTTGGATGCAGTGGGTCACGTACACAGGAGCCGCACGCGTTGGAGCCAGGGTGCCGTCTTGGGGGAGAGGTGGAGGAGGCGCTCCCTGAGCCGCATCGCCCATGCATGATGGAGGGCGAGGCAGCGAGAGGGACGGCGCGGGAGAGCCCCCTGCGGCGCTGATGAGCTCGGTGATACGAGCGAGCCACTCTTCGTAGAGGTCGTCGACGGGGCGGTAGTGCAGGAGCTCACGTGTCAGGAGCAACGCAGCCTGCATGTCCGTGGGGGCGCGACGAGCGTGAGATGACGAACCAGCCGGGGTCAGCGACGGAGTGGCGGTGCGGCCTTCCCGCCGCACCGCAGGGTGCAGCGAAGATGCCTACTGCTCGTTCCCCGTCGGGCTGGTGGCGGCGCTGGTGGCAGGCGATAGATAACGATGAGGAGGCCACCGACGGGAGCCATCTGGGTGACGCATGCGGCAGGGGCAGCCCGGCGCTCGGCGCGAGCTCGGCGAGCGTCTTCCATGGATGCAACGAAGCGATGGGAGGCAGATCGGTGGAAAGAAGATTTCAGCGCACCCCTACCTGGCGCGCCGAATGTCGGATATCGGATTCCGACAAAACCCTTAAGGTTCAAACTCTGGGGTGCGCACGAAGATCTCTCCCTACCGAAACACGCCCTCAACCCAGCCGCGATTTCTAAGCTAGCACGATGAACAACACAAGAGACGCGAGGTTTATACTGGTTCGGTCCATTGTTGTGGTGTAATACCCTAATCCAGTGTGTGGTGTGGTGGATTTCCTCTTAGGCTGATGATGAACAGTACATGGGAAGAACAGCCTTGCGAGGAGAGGTGTTCTTGTGCTCGGTGGTGTGTTTGGAGAGGAGTCGATCCGTCTCTGTTGGCTCTAGATGAGGTGCCTTCTACTATGGTGGCTAGTCCTATTTCTAGAGGCCCTGGTGCTCTTCCCAAATATTGAGCGGGAAGGGATCCAACAACGGCCATTTTGAAAGGGGACATCTAGTACAAGCTATCCTGATAAAGGTGGTCTTCGCCTGCCAAAGGCACTGGTGATGGCGCTGTCTTGGGCTCCACGGTGACCTCCGTCCTGCCGCTCTGCTGGTCTAGGTCTTGTTGCACCGATACGGAAACCTTTGCCTGATGCCTCGGTACTTCGTGCCTGCGATTGCCTCCTTTGCACCAAAGAGGAAACGAGGACACTGCGCAGGCTGGCGCCCGCGTGGCGCCGCCTGGTCTTGATCGTCATGGCTTGCGTCATGGGAACCTCGCGAGGTACCCCTTCCTTGATCTCTCCGCCTCCTCGCGAGCCTGCCTGGCGAGGCCACTCCTGAGGAGGTTGATAACCCACAAGTGTAGGGGATCACAACAGTTTTCAATAAATAAGAGTGTCGAACCCAACGAGGAGCTAAAGGTAGAACAAATATTCCCTCAAGTTCTATCGACCACCGATACAACTCTACGCATGCTTGACGTTCGCTTTACCTAGAACAAGTATGAAACTAAAAGGACTCTGTAGGTGTGATAGCATAGTTTTGCAAGATAATAAAGAGCACATAAATAAAAGATAGGGGATGTTTAGATAAAGATGCAATAAAGTAAATATAGCGAGTGTGGAAAAGTGGTGGTAGGAGTTGTGAAATTGTCCCTAAGAAATTGACTATGTTACTAGACCGGTGATCACTATTGCAATTCTATTTGAGGGAGAGGCATAAGCTAACATACTTTCTCTTCTTGGATCATATGCACTTATGATTGGAACTCTAGCAAGCATCCGCAACTACAAAAGATCATTAAGGTAAAACCCACCATAGCATTAAAGTATCAAGTCCCCTTTATCCCATACGCAAATAACCTACTTACTCGGTATGCGCTTCTGTCACTCACGCCACCAACCATAAGCAAATCATGAACATTGCAAACCCTACAGCGGGAATCCCTCATGCTTGCGTGACACGGAGGGCACAATAGGACAGCACCAATAATAAAACATGCAACTCAAACCAATCATAGCAATTCATCAATCACCAATAGGACAACGAAAATCTACTCAGACATCATAGGATGGAACACATCATTGGATAATAATATGAAGCATAAAGCACCATGTTCAAGTAGAGGGTACAGCGGGTTGCGGGAGAGTGGACCGCTGAATATAGATGGGGGAAGGTGATGGAGACATTGGTGAATATGATGGAGGTGTTGCTGAAGATCGCGGGGATGATGATGGCCCCCGGCGGCGTTCCGGCGCCACTAGAAGCAAGGGGGAGAGGGACCCCCTTCTTCTTCTTCTTCCTTGACCTCCTCCCTAGATGGGAGAAGGGTTTCCCCTCTGGTCCTTGGCTCCCATGGCATGGGAGGGGCAAAATCCCCTCCGAGATTGGATCTATCTCTCTGTCTCTCTCTGTTTATGCGTTCTGGAATTCAGCCTTGGCACCGTTTCTTTTATATCCGGAGATCCGTAACTCCGATTGGATTTAAACTTTAGCGCAGATCTTTTTCCAAAAATTAGCTTTCTTGCGTCCAAACAAGGGCATCAACCGCCTTACGAGGGGGCCAGGAGGGTGGGGGGCGCGCCCACCTAGAGTGGGGCGTGGGCCCCTGTCTCGTGGCCACCTTGGGCACCGTCTCGCGTTGATTTTACTTCCCAAAAATCACAAATATTCCAAAATAATTCTCCATCCGTTTTTATCCCGTTTGGACTCCGTTTGATATGGGGTTTCTGCGAAACATAAAACATGCAACAGACAGGAACTGGCACTGGCACTGGATCAATATGTTAGTCCCAAGAATAGTATAAAAAGTTACCAAAAGTATATGAAAGTTGAATAATATTGGCATGGAACAATCAAAAATTATAGATACGACGAAGACGTATCAGCATCCCCAAGCTTAATTCCTGCTCGTCCTCGAGTAGGTAAATGATAAAAAAGATAATTTTTGATGTGGAATGCTACCTAGCATAATCTTGATCATATGTTAATCATGGCATGAATATTAAGTCAAGAGTGATTCAAAGCAATAGTCTATCATTTGGCATAAAAATAATAATACTTAGGGCATCCCAACAAACAATCATGTCTTTCAAAATATCAATGCTTCAGAATGTTATCCCTACAAAATCATATAGTCTTGTATGCTCCCTTTTCTTAACACAAGGTACCCCTCATGCCTATCCTGGTGTCAGCCAAGCAATTGTTTCATACTTTAGTATTCTCAAACTTTTTCAACTTTCACGCAATACATGAGCGTGAGCCATGGATATAGCACTATGGGTGAATAGAGTATGATGGTGGAGGTTATGTGGAGAAGACAAAAAGGGAGAAAGTATCGCATCGACGCGGCTAATCAATGGGCTATGGAGATGCCCATCAATTGATGTCAATGCGAGGAGTAGGGATTCCCATGCAACGGATGCACTAGAGCTATAAGTGTATGAAAAGCTCAAACTGAATCTAAGTGGGTGTGCATCCAACTTGCTTGCTCATGAAGACCTAGGGCATTTGAGGAAGCCCATTGTTGGAATATACAAGCCAAGTTCTATAATGAAAATTCCCACTAGTATATGAAAGTGACAACATAGGAGACTCTCTATATGAAGAACATGGTGCTACTTTGAAGCACAAGTGTGGTAAAAGGATAGTAACATTGCCCCTTTTCTTTTTCTTTTTCTTTCTTTCTTTTTTTTGGGCGGGCTTCTTTGGCCCCCCTTTTTATTTAGGCTTCTTTGGCCTCTCTTCTTTTTCTTCTTTTTTCTTTTTTCTTTTTTCATGGGTCAATGCTCTATAATGATGATCATCACACTTTTATTTACTTACAACTCAATATTACAACTCGATACTGGAACAAAGATATGACTCTATATGAATGCTTCCGGCGGTGTACCGGGATGTGCAATGATCTAGCGTAGCAATGGCATCAAAAAACGGACAAGCCATGAAAACATCATGCTAGCTATCTTACGATCATGCAAAGCAATATGACAATGAATGCTCAAGTCATGTATATGATGATGATGGAAGTTGCATGGCAATATATCTCGGAATGGCTATGGAAATGCCATGATAGGTAGGTATGGTGGCTATTTTGAGGAAGATATAAGGAGGTTTATGTGTGATAGAGTGTATCATATCACGGGGTTTGGATGCACCGGCGAAGTTTGCACCAACTCTCGAGGTGAGAAAGGGCAATGCACGGTACCGAAGAGGCTAGCAAGGATGGAAAGGTGAGAGTGTGTATAATCCATGGACTCAACATTAGTCATAAAGAACTCACATACTTATTGCAAAAATTTATTAGCCCTCGAAACAAAGTACTACACGCATACTCCTAGGGGGAGGTTGGTAGGAGTTAACCATCGCGCGCCCCCGACCTTCACGCAAAGATAAACAATCAAAATACAATGCGTGCGAATTTGGTTACATAGTTTATAGACCATACGTGCATGCTTTGGCAATCACAAACCTTAACACCAACATCCTTACTAAACACAACCATCTACTAGTACCTCCCACATATTATCATCTCTATATCGCAAAACTATTGCAAGGAATCAAACATATCATATTCAGTGATCCACAAGTTTTATGTAGGATTTTATGACTAACCATGTGAATGACCAATTCCTATCATCTCTCTAAATAGATATAAGTGAAGCAAGAGAGTTTAATTCTTTCTAAAAAATATATGCCCACGCTCTAACAAATATAAGTGAAGCAAAAGAGCATTCTACAAATGGCGGTTTTCTATGTGAAGAGAAACAGACAATCCAAACTTCAAATGATATAAGTGAAGAACATGAAGCATTCTATAAAGCCATACTCAAAAGATTTAAGTGAAGTGCAATGAGCATTATATAAATCAACCAAGGACTATCTCATACCAGCATGGTGCATAAAATAAAAATGAAAACTAAATGCAAAAGACGCTCCAAGACTTGCACATATCGCATGAACGAAACGAATATGAAAAACAAACCGATACTTGTTGAAGAAAGAGGGGATGCCTTCCGGGGCATCCCCAAGCTTAGACGCTTGAGTCTCCTTGAATATTTACTTGGTTTCCCTTGGTCATCCCCAAGATTGAGCTCTTGGCTCTCCTCCTTTTCCTCATATCGAGACATCCTCGATCAAACACTTCATCCACACAAAACTTCAACGGAAAACTCGGTAAGATCCGTTAGTATAATAAAGCAAATCACTACTCTAAGTACTGTTGAAAACCAATTCATATTTTGTTTTTTCATTGTGCCTACTGTAATATAACTTTTTCATGGCTTAATCCACTGATATAAATTGATAGATTCATCAAAACAAGTAAAGTATGCATCAAAAACAGAATCTGTCAAAAACAGAACAGTCTGTAGCAATCTGAACATTCACCATACTTCTGTTACCCCAAAAATTCTACGCAAATTAGGAAAAATAAAAAAAAATGTACATAAAGACAGTTAAAAAATAATCAGAACCGTTTGACTTTCCAGTAAAAAATGTAAAATCGCGCACTACAGCCAAAGTTTCTGTCCTACACCGTACAAACCAACAACCATTGAAAACATCCTAAAGGCAAACCTTGGCACATTATTTTTATAATACAAAGGAATTGTACAATGGGATAATTATTTTTGATGAAAATTTTCTGTAATCAAGATTCACAATTTTCCATGAGCATGAACAAAATTCAAGGAGCTCTCCCACTTCAACAATGCTTGTCTCTCTCACTTTCACTTTCCCTTTTGAAAAGTTTTTAGGTTCCCCTCTTTATTTTTTGTTTTTAGACTATATAAAAGCACTCAACAGAAATAAATGACTCTCTAAAACTTCCGGGTTGTCTCCCTGGCAGCGCTTTCTTTAAAGCCATTAAGCTAGGCATATGGTGCTCAAGTAATGGATCCACCCGGATCCCAAGGTATATCAAAGCCAATTTTAATTAACAATGATTTGTGATTTAGTAGTGAGCACAAAGTAACATATATCAAGCAACAACGAAGTTTAACTCTCTTCATATGCATCGTCATGTCATAAAAGAACAATTCATGCACACATAGTAAAGGCCAATGCATAGTATAAGTAGTTTCTTGCAACTTTATCATATTGGAAACATAGAGAGGTGGAGATACAGTTCCTCTCTCATAATAATTGCAAGTAGGAGCAGCAAGCACATGCATATTATTTTCATCAAAATTATCATGTGCAACGGTAAAAGGCAACCCATCAATATAATCCTTAATAAGCACAAACTTCTCCGATATAGTGTAGTTTGGAGGATTCAAAAAGATAATAGGACTATCATATGTGGGTGCAATAGCAACAATTTCATGTTTAACATCAGGAACTATAGAAAGTTCATCTCCATAAGCATAATTCATATTGGCATCTTGGCCACAAGCATAGCAAGAATAATCAAAAAGGGATATTTCAATAGAATCAACGGGGTCATAACAATCATCATAGAAATCATCCTTCGGTAAGCACGAAGGGGAATTAAACAATGTATGAGTTGAAGAGTTACTCTCATTAGAAGGTGGGCACGGGTAGCTAATCCGCTCTTCCTCCTTTTGTTCTTCGCTCTCCTCATCATCTTTTTCATCCAATGAGCTCACAGTTTCATCAATTTCTTCTTCCATACCTTCTGCAAAATATTAGTCTCTTCTTGGACAGCGGAGACTTTCTCAATGTATGGTTTAACATAGGCATTAGAAGCATAATTATCATAACAATATTCAAGTATGGAAAAAATTTCAGATTTGTAGACAGTAGTGACATACTTTTCAATCAAAGAAGCAATTGCATAAGCACCCTTAAAAGCAACAAATTCTTCAATTTGTTGAACATCATAGTAATTATAAACACCCTTAGCATACGAAGATACTATTCCATTATCAATAACCTCACATTGGTAGGGAAGGTGTTTCTTAGGGTTTTCAGAACAACAAGTAACATCATATATTTCACCTAAAGTCCAAGAATAGCATTGCAAACGATGAATTTGATCCAGTAAAAGTTTCCCTTTTTCAGATATACGGTGTCGCACATAACAAGCATGCTCATCTAAAGATTTGCCCTCAACTAAGCTAGTGTGGGTTTCAGCACGAGCGCAAAGGGATCGAAGATGATCCAAGTAAAAAGCTTCAGGAGTGTGATAGATTTTGAGTGATTCTTCAACCATTGGTTCAGTAAGTACAACTATTTTTTTGGTATTTTGCGTTTCCTACCCATAACTAAAGATAGAAAACAACTAAGAACAGCAAATAAAAATTACTTAGTGATAAAGCAAACAAGCACACACGAGAATATTCGCCCCACGCTATGACTCCCCGGCAACGGCGCCAAAAAAAGGTCTTGATAACCCACAAGTGTAGGGGATCACAACATTTTTCGATAAGTAAGAGTGTCGAACCCAACGAGGAGCTAAAGGTAGAACAAATATTCTCTCAAGTTCTATCGACCACCGATACAACTCTACGGATGCTTGATGTTCGCTTTACCTAGAACAAGTGTGAAACTAAAAGGACTTTGTAGGTGTGATAGGAGAGGTTTGCAAGATAATAAAGAGCACGTAAATAAAAGGTAGGGGCTGTTTAGATAAGGATGCAATAAAGTAAATATAGCGAGTGTGGAAAAGTGGTGGTAGGAGTTGTGAAATTGTCCCTAAGAAATTGACTACGTTACTAGACCGGTGATCACTATTGCAATTCTATTTGAGGGAGAGGCATAAGCTAACATACTTTCTCTTCTTGCATCATATGCACTTATGATTAGAACTCTAGCAAGCATCCGCAACTACTAAAGATCATTAAGGTAAAACCCAACCATAGCATTAAAGTATCAAGTCCCCTTTATCCCATACGCAAACAACCTACTTACTCGGGTTTGTGCTTCTGTCACTCACGCTACCCACCATAAGCAAATCATGAACATATTGCAAACCCTACAACGGGAATCCCTCATGCTTGCGCGACACGGAGGGCACAATAGGACAGCACCAATAATTAAACATGCAACTCAAACCAATCATAGCAATTCATCAATCACCGATAGGATAACGAAAATCTACTCAGACATCATAGGATGGCAACACATCATTGGATAATAATATGAAGCATAAAGCACCATGTTCAAGTAGAGGGTACAGCGGGTTGCGGGAGAGTGGACCGCTGAATGTAGATGGGGGAAGGTGATGGAGATGTTGGTGAAGATGATGGAGGTGTTGGTGAATATTGCGGTGATGATGATGGCCCCCGGCGGCGTTCCGGCGCCACCGGAAGCAAGGGGGAGAGGGCCCCCCTTCTTCTTCTTCTTCCTTGACCTCCTCCCTAGATGGGAGAAAGGTTTCCCCTCTGGTCCTTGGCTCCCATGGCATGGGAGGGGCGAGAGACCCTCCGAGATTGAATATATCTCTCTGTCTCTCTCTGTTTCTACGTCCTCGAATTCTGCCCTGGCACCGTTTCTTTTATATCCAGAGATCCGTAACTCCGATTGGATTGAAACCTTCGCCCAGATCTTTTTCCAAAAATTAGCTTTCTTGCGGCCAAAGAAGGGCATCAACCGCCTTATGAGGGTCCCGGGAGGGTGGGGGACGCGCCCACCTGGAGTGGGCGTGGGCCCCTGTCTCATGGCCACCTCGGGCACCGTCTCGCATTGATTTTACTTCCCAAAAATCACAAATATTCCAAAATAATTCTCCGTCCGTTTTTATCCCATTTGGACTCCGTTTGATATGGGGTTTCTGCGAAACATAAAACATGCAACAGACAGGAACTCCACTGGTGAAAGATCGTGGATGTCGCCTACAGGGGGGGTGAATAGGCGCTTTAAAATAATCACGGTTTAGGCTTGAACAAATGCGGAATAAACCTAACGGTTAATTTGTCAAGTACAAAACCTACAACAACTAGGCTCACCTATGTGCACCAACAAGTTATGCTAAGCAAGATAAACAACTATGTGATAGCAATATATATAACAAGGAACACTACGGCTATCACAAAGTAAAGTGCATAAGTAAAGGGGCTCGGGTAAGAGATAACCGAGGCACACGGAGACGACGATGTATCCCGAAGTTCACACCCTTGCGGATGCTAATCTCCGTTGGGAGTGGTGTGGAGGCACAATGCTCCCCAAGAAGCCACTAGGGCCACCGTAATCTCCTCACGCCCTCGCACAATGCAAGATGTCGTGATTCCACTAAGGGACCCTTGAGGGCGGTCACCGAACCCATACAAACGGCAACCCTTGGGGGCAGTCACTGAACCCATACACTTTGACAACCCTTGGGGGCAGTCACCGGTACCCGTCAAATTGCTCGGGGCGATCTCCACAACCTAATTGGAGACCCCGACGCTTGCCCGGAGCTTTACACCACAATGATTGAGCTCCGAACACCACCAACCGTCTAGGGCGCCCAAGCACCCAAGAGGAACAAGCTCAAGGGCACCCAGCACCCAAGAGTAATAGGCTTCTCAACTTGTAACTTCCACGTATCACCGTGGAAAACTCAAACCAATGCACCAAACGCAATGGCAGGGGCACACGGAGTGCCCAAGTCCTTCTCTCTCAAATCCCACCGAAGCAACTAATGCTAGGGAAGAAAAGGAGAGGAAGAACAAGAAGGAGAACACCAAGAACTCCAAGATCTAGATCCAAGGAGTTCCCCTCACATAGAGGAGAAAGTGATTGGTGGAAATGTGGATCTAGATCTCCTCTCTCTTTTCCCTCAAAAACTAGCAAGAATCCATGGAGGGATTGAGAGTTAGCAAGCTCGAAGAAGGTCAACAATGGGGGAAGAACACGAGCTCAAAGGATAAGACTCAATGGGGAAGAAGACCCCCTTTTATAGGTGGGGAAAAATCCAACTGTTATGCTCACAACCCGCACAGAGCGGTACTACCGCTCCAAGGAGCGGTACTACCGCTAGGGCGGTAGTACCCCTTCGAAACACAACAACGAGGAGGAAAAAAGGCAAGAAGAACTGTCGGAGCGGTAGTACCGCTTGACCTCACGGTACTACCGCTAGGGGTAGCGGTACTACTGCTAAGGGTAGCGGTACTACTGCTTGCGAGCGGTACTAAAAAATTACATCCGTGCCTACCACCGCTGGACTTGTGATGAGTTTTTGGTCCCGAGCGGAAGTAGCCACGAAAGTAGCCACGGTAGTGCTGCTCCGAGCGGTAGTACCGCTCCCAAGAGCGGTAGTACTGCTCCCAAGAGCGGTAGTAAAAAATTACTTCCGCTCCTACCCGCGGTAGTACCGTTGCAGCCTTTTCAGAACAGCAAAACTACCACAACTTCTGCAAACGGACTCCGAATTCGACGAAACCAAGTTTGTTGGAAAGCTAGTGACAAGGGCTAACACAATCTTGATAGAAATACCAATAATAAGCAAATGAGAAAAGGCCCAAAAGAAAATGGTGAGAACCCTTCCTCGGATAAGACCGGTAAAACCTCCAACGCCGAAAACATCATAGAAGACGCATGCAAACTCCATTTTTGATGAACTCAAGCTTGTCATCAATATGACCATAAGCTCTAAGACTCACAAAGAGAATCAAACAAGAACCAAGAAACATGATGCAAGTATGCAATGGTTTGAGCTTTCTACGAACGATACGATCAAGCAACTCATCGAGAGCCCCCTTGATAGTACGGCAATCGATCCTATAACCCGGTCTCCCACAACTACCATGAGACCGGTAAAATAGAAAACCTATCAAGGGCAAACCTTTGCCTTGCACATGGTCCACTTGAGCTAGATGATGACGATCTTCACTCCCTCAAGTTGGACCACCTTTCTTGATTGCGTTGGCTCGATGAAGACTAGTTGATTGCTCCCCCATACTCCACTATGGGTGAGCCTCTCTTCCGCACATCTTCACAAGTCCATTGTCACCACAATGGACGACAAGCTTCAAGCATTTGATCTCTTCATGATGCTTCACTTGAACTTGCACACCACAACCTAACCCCACAAAGAACTCTCACGAAGATCATGGGTTAGTACACAAAGCGTAATTGACAATGCTTACCATACCATGGGATCGCTTGATCCCTCTCGGTACATCTTCTATGCTTTGTGTGTTGATCAACTTGATTCACTCTTTCACTTAGTCTTGATCAACCTTGAATCTTTCCAACTCTCTTTATTTGGATGAAGTCTTGAAGGTAAACATGAATGATCACACACTCTTCTTATTCAAGACATGCTTGCTATAAGCACAACACTCATATGACCAATCTTTGGATAATTCCTTAATAGCACCTTGGTCATCACAAACTCTCCTTGAAACCAACGAATGGACTCCAAGAAAAGCCTATGGACAAACCCTTCAAATATAACTCAAGGAAACCATTAGTCCATAGAGATTGTAATCAATTACCAAAACCAAACATGGGGGCACCGCATGTTCTTTCAATCTCCCCCATTTTGGTAATTGATGACAATCACTTTCAAGAGAGTTTATACAAGTTATTATGCATCACTATGTAATGCGCCAACCAATAATGCATGCGAATGAGATGCAAATGCTAAGGAACAAAACCAAAGCAAGAGGAGAAAACTCTCTAAACTTCTCCACAAAACTCTCTGAAACTTCTCCCCCATTGGCATCGATTGCCAAAATGGGAGAAAAGCTTAGAAGGCCAATATAAATTGTGGTCCTCCATAAATTGTGTATTTCTCAACAAGAGAGTGGAATGCAATACACATATCCTACTGTCAATACTTGGAGGAAGACAAACTATATTGAGGCCCAAAGATTGCAGCAGAAGATATGCCACAAAGACATGACAAAGAGAGACACAAGCAATCAGAAGATACCAATTGAAGCAAGCAATCAACGGATATCAATTGAGCCAACTAGACCAATGATCCTATGAGCCACATGAATGAAGGATATTATCATATGAGCAAAGGAGTGTCCTAAATAAGCTGGAGAAGCTCCCTGATTTGTGCACACATCATAATTTTTTTATTTGGATACAAAGTGCACAAAATAGGATCATAGCTCCCCCAAAATCAATATAAACTCACATCCAGTGCAAGTGAGCATATAGGAAACAAAGCCTAGCACTTGCAACAAGCACATGGTTGAGCAACAAGTAAAAGAGGCAACTTAAGAATAGGCTCAACCAAAATAATGTGTGTGAGTCATGGTGAAGCACTTGAGAAGACTAAAATTAGGATGAGCATTAAGCATCAACATAGTCTTGAAATAATGAGGCACACGGTGCAAGGCCTATCATTCCCACACACAACTGGCAAATGGGTTCACAAGCTTACTAATAAGCAGAAGAGAACCTATGCTTGTGACAACCTGTGGTGAAGATAGACGAAGAGAGGCTCATCAAGACGAGGGATACCAATTAAGATGGCAAAAGCCTCATAAAGATAAGCAAGAGGAAAATAATCTTCACCACACAAGAGTGCAACAAGATGCAATGATGGAGGACACGCACTCAAGGCAAAAGCTTTCACGGAGCCACCAAAGAAATAACATAAGAAAGACAAAGTGGACATGAAAGAAAGGATATCAACTAGAGATGTAATTTCTCTCAAGTGTATAAGGTTCTATGTAGACGAAATCATGACGATATATATCTACAAAGAAGGATGTACACCCGAAATAGTTACAACACGAAGGAACAAGATATCCACAAGGAAGTCATAAATATACCAATAAGATATTTGCTTGAAAGCATAGCACTTGGCTAGATATGGTCTTATTGTATATAAATGAATTCCTACCACACAACCATCAAAGACATCACAACTAGCAACATGAGATCATTGTTGGGATGCTTTGAGAAAGGAAACAAGTATCACAAGATATGAAACGAATATCATGCCAAGATACAACCTACACAAGGTTGAATGCAAGAAGGGAAAGCATGAATAGATACTTGTTACCGAGATATCATTGGAAGGATGTAGTAGATACCAATTGAAGGTAGATAGTAGTTCATTGATCATCCTAGCTTGACTCCAATATGCACATGGTGACAACACCTTCCTTGTGAGTGAGCCGAGCATCCAATGCATCTCCAAATGTTCCTAGAAGAACAACACAAACTAAACGGTACCCAAACTCATCGGGACCAAATAGTTAGAAACACCAATACATAGGACAAACTCCACATAAATATGTGCATATAGATATGAAAATGAATTTCATGCACATCTCATCCAAATTGAGACTAGGTGGAGTTTCCCCTATATATTGAGTTAAAGAAAGAAAGCATGCCAAATGAAATACATGAAGTAAACATGCATGCTCAAGACATTCAAAAACCCGAAACCTAAAGATAAAGAAATGCCAAGTGAAAAGGATACCAAATGGAGAAATCATCACTTGGAAGATATCATTAAAGATACAACAAGGAATGAGATATCCATTGATACACACTAAACTAAAGATGTCAAACTCCCAAAGAGAGGATGGTTCCAAACAAACCGAGCTCTCAACAAAGTTTCATGATGGAACAAAGTACCAAAAAGAAATGGCTTGCCTTCCACCAATACACACTTGATAAGGATCACAAGAAGAGTGTTCTAGAGAAAATAGGATAGCTCCCCCACGAGTTGTGCATTATATAGGGGATTTGTATTTGAATACAAAATGTACAAGGTGGGATCACCACTTTCACTATATCTAGAAAACCCTAGACAAGAACAAGAAATAAATAGGATCCACAAGTGGTATGGAAGACAACGGGAGTTGACACAAACCTTGGCAAGAGAAAAGGCAAAAAAAGCAAAAGCCAATGTAAAGATGATCAATAAATTCTACCACACATAAGTGAGTACCAATTGTCAAAAGACAAGAAGTATTTGGAAATAATTCCCGTTGGTAGATAGCAATGATATCCAACATCATCTTCACACCACACACACAAATTGCAACTTGTAGAGCTAACATGCCACCTAGGAACAATATAATCTACAATATCAATTCTAGGTGACAATATCTCAAATGTACACATTTTCTAGGCTTGTAATATGCACTTAGCATATTACTCCCCCATAATGTGATACCAATAAGAACTTAACAAGAGGCAATAAGAGGAACAAACAAGAGATAATTAATGGACTATTTAGAATTTGAATTTATCATGAGAGATATACCACCTAGCGACTAGATAATCTTGTATTATCAATACTAGATGGTATTCCTCATGTACACACATTTATAGGATCATGAGGTGCACAAAGCACATCACTCCCCCAAAATGGGATGTTCCATTAATCTCTCACATGAGCCAACTAGGATACAAACAAGAAGCATAAAGACTCAACGCACGACACACACGTACATGATGTGCAAACCAACACACACATACTTGATTGCTCAAGATAAGAAAGTTGGAATCACAACATATACAAACACATGAAAGGAACAAAACCAAAACATGCAAAGGGGCAAGTAACTTTCAATGTAAACAATTTAAGTACAAGTTAATGCAAGGAGGCACATTGGATATAAGAAGATAGAAACTTGACAACCCAATTGACTTGGCTTGAGACAACAAGAAAGATGAAGTCCCCTTAATTCTTCATAATGTAGCCAAGTCTCCAATGACCTCCAACAACACCTATTGATCAAGTTTGAGCTAGTTGGTCCCCAACCAAGTTGGGTCCTAAGAGATTAGTCACAATAGGCTTGGCTACCCAAATGGTCGTTTGCTTCAAACCATTTTGAGTACCAACAAACTTGGCAACCACATTGCCAACCTTATCCTTCCCAAGAGAATAGACATCATCAATAATAATTGGGTTGGATAAGTTACCACTAGTGCATGAAGAAGCGAGGTGACCTTTCTCACGGCATAGGTAGCAACGTCTACTCTTCACTTTCTTCTCACTTGATTTCTCAACTTGAGAAGCATTAACTTGAGTCTTCTTGGGAAGAGGCCTTTCTTCAACTTGAGGTTGAGCATGTGATTGAACTTGTGCCCTCTTCCCTTGTTGCTTGACACTAATGGCCTTCTTCTTCAGTGGGCAAGATCTAACATGATGCCCTTCTACTTTGCACTTGAAGCAAACAATCTTGGCCGAATTCTTGACTTGTTCTTGGCCCTTCTTTTTGTTCATCTTGGACTTCTTCTTCTTATTGGAGTTGAATCCAAGTCCACCTTTGTCATTGGGGGATTTTTTCACACTCAAGATATTGTTGAGTGTGGATTTCCCTTGATGACTCTTTTCCAAGTCTTTCTTCAAAGAAGTGACTTGGGCCTTGAGCTCTTTGATTTCCTCTACATGGTTAGTCTCAACACAAGTACTAGGGGAAGTATAAGCTTCATCGTTAGAGCAACAAGGCAAGGAAAGCAATTCATCACAAGATGTACCAACATTGTGAGTAGATGAATTACAAGGACTAGCACACGGCAATATACTATTTTGACTAGAAGTAGTGCTAGTATCCACATGAGGCTCACTAGATGTTACCTTGGCAATCATGGCCTCGTGAGCTATATTTAGCACACTATGGTATACTAGAAGATCATCATGAGAGCTTGAGAGCTTTTCATGACTTTCTTCCAATTTCCCATAATTGCTAGATAGCACCTCAAGTTGAGCCCGTAGCTCAACATTCTCCTTCAAAATGGATGCTTCAGAAGTAATAGAGTTAGTAGCACAAGCATCATCATTTACAACAATAGGAGAGGACAACTTGGCAAGCTCTTTTAAATAAGAAGCTTCAAGTTGGGCATGAGACTCGATGAGTTTGATGAGCTCACCCTTGATGACCCTTCAGCCATTTTCGAGGTGCTCAAAATCTTCAAGGAGTCTAGCATGAGAAACTTCAAGCTTAGCAGTTTTAGTTTTGAAATCATTGGCCACCTCAAGAGCTCTATCATGAGATTCCCTCACTCTAGATAATTCTAGAGCAAAAGTCTCCTCAAGAGATTCGGAGGTGGTTTGTTCATGTTCAAGAGCTTGAGATAGCTCTGCGATCTCATTTGCGTAATCACGCCCATGAGCTTCCATTTTCTCAATGGTGGCCTCATGCTCCTCTAGATGAGATTCCAACTCCTCAATGTATTTCTTGCCATCAATGGCAATGGACATTATTTCCATGAAGTTGGAACGAGCAATTTTATTTTTATGAAGAGCTTTAAAAATCATTTCCCCCTTAGTTTTTAAGGAGGCAACATTATCATTCTCTTCATCATTATCCTCATCATCATTAGCATCAACATCATCAAGAGACATATTGGGTTACAAAGTAGGAGATACCTTTGACGCCTTAGCCATAAGGAAAAAAGCAATAGATGATGATGTAGGATCCCTTGAGGCACCATTAAACACCACATCTTGTTCCATGGAGTGTTCGGTTTCCTCTACATTGTTAGCACAACAATTCGAGGAAATAGATGCATTTTTATCATGGCAACAAGACATAGCAAGAATATTATCATGAGATCTAGTCAAGCAATTTCTACATGATATGCAAGGACTATCAACACAAGAATGTGAAACATTTGGAGTGCTCGAAGTGTTAAAGCCCAAAGAGGGAGCATTGCAATAAGATAATGATGAAGGATCATCCATAATAAGCATAATACCATCATTGCAATGACCAACACTACTCACCATAACATTACCTTGTGGCAATCCACATGTAGGTGAAGTAGAAGAAGTTGAGAAGGCAACACGACCGGAGGTGGAGGGAGAACGATCATCCTTACAAAACATGGACACGCCATATTTATCTTGAAGCTTTGTCCACAACTCATGAGCATCCCGGAACGGCATGAGTTGAAATATAACTACATTGCTCAAAGCATTGAAAAGCACATTAGAAGCTTGAGCATTGAGATAAGAGTTTTTCTCATCCTCTAAAGATAATCTTTGGGGATCCTTTGGAGGAGAAAAACCCATATCTACAATTCGCTCTAAATTTGGGTCCATGACCCTAAAGATATTAAGCATGCGAATTACCCAAACATCAAAATTTGTGCCATCGAAACTAAGATTGTCAAAGAATCGTAATCCCCTAGTTGAAATCTTTACTCTCTAGGCGGTTAAGCCCAACAAAGAGAGACGAGGCTCTGATACCAATTGAAAGATCGTGGATGTCTCCTAGAGGGAGGGGTGAATAGGCGCTTTAAAATAATCATAGTTTAGGCTTGAACAAATGCGGAATAAACCTAACGGTTAATTTTGTCAAGCACAAAACCTAAAACAACTAGGCTCACCTATGTGCACCAACAAGTTATGCTAAGCAAGATAAACAACTATGGGATAGCAAGATATATAACAAGGAACACTACGGCTATCACAAAGTAAAGTGCATAAGTAAAGGGGCTCGGGTAAGAGATAACCGAGGCACGCGGAGACGATGATGTATCCCGAAGTTCACACCCTTGCGGATGCTAATCTCCATTTGGAGCGGTGTGGAGGCACAATGCTCCCCAAGAAACCACTAGGGCCACCGTAATCTCCCCACGCCCTCGCACAATGCAAGATGTCGTGATTCCACTAAGGGACCCTTGAGGGCGGTCACCGAACTCGTACAAATGGCAACCCTTGGGGGCAGTCACCGAACCCGTACACTTTGGCAACCCTTGGGGGAGGTCACCGGTACCCGTCAAATTGCTCGGGGCGATCTCCATAACCTAATTGGAGACCCCGATGCTTGCCCGGAGCTTTACACCACAATGATTGAGCTCCGAACACCACCAACCTTCTAGGGCGCCCAAGCATCCAAGAGGAACAAGCTCAAGGGCACCAAGCACCCAAGAGTAATAGGCTTCTCAACTTGTAACTTCCACGTATCACCGTGGAGCACTCAAACCGATGCACCAAATGCAATGGCAAGGGCACACGGAGTGCCCAAGTCCTTCTCTCTCAAATCCCACCGAAGCAACTAATGCTAGGGAAGAAAAGGAGAGGAAGAACAAGAAGGAGAACACCAAGAACTCCAAGATCTAGATCCAAGGAGTTCCCCTCACATAGAGGAGAAAGTGATTGGTGGAAATGTGGATCTAGATCTCCTCTCTCTTTTCCCTCAAAAACTAGCAAGAATCCATGGAGGGATTGAGAGTTAGCAAGCTCGAAGAATGTCAACAATGGGGGAAGAACACGAGCTCAAAGGATAAGACTCAATGGGGAAGAAGACCACCTTTTATAGGTGGGGAAAAATCCAACCGTTATGCTCACAGCCCGCACAGAGTGGTACTACCGCTCCAAGGACCGGTACTACCGCTAGGGCGGTAGTACCCCTTCGAAACACAACAGCGAGGAGGCAAAAAGGCCAGAAGAACCGTCAGAGCGGTAGTACCAATAATAAGCAAGTGAGAAAATGCCCAAAAGAAAATGTTGAGAACCCTTGCTCGGATAAGACCAGTAAAACCTCCAACGCCGAAAACATCATAGAAGACGCATGCAAACTCCGTTTTCGATGAACTCAAGCTTGTCATCAAGATGACCATAAGATCTAAGGCTCACAAAGAGTATCAAACAAGAACCAAGAAACATGATGCAAGGATGCAATGGTTTGAGCTCTCTATGAACGATACGATCAAGCAACTCATCGAGAGCCCCCTTTGATAGTACGGCAATCGATCCTATAACCCGGTCTCCCACAACTAGCATGAGACCGGTAAAATAGAAAACCTATCAAGGGCAAACCTTTGCCTTGCACATGGTCCACTTGAGCTAGATGATGACGATCTTCACTCCCTCAAGTTGGACCACCTTTCTTGATTGCGTTGGGTCGATGAAGACTAGTTGATTGCTCCCCCATACTCCACTATGGGTGAGACTCTCTTCCACACATCTTCACAAGTCCATTGTTACCACAATGGACGGCAAGCTTCAAGCATTTGATCTCTTCGTGATGCTTCACTTGAACTTGCACACCACAACCTAACCCCACAAAGAACTCTCACGAAGATCATGGGTTAGTACACAAAGTGTAATTGACAATGCTTACCATACCATGGGATCGCTTGATCCCTCTCGGTACATCTTCTATGCTTTGTGTGTTGATCAACTTGATTCACTCTTTGACTTAGTCTTGATCAACCTTGAATCTTTCCAACTCTCTTCATTTGGATGATGTCTTGAAGGTAAACATGAATGATCACACACTCTTCTTATTCAAGACATGCTTGCTATAAGCACAACACTCATATGACCAATCTTTGGACAATTCCTTAATAGCACCTTGGTCATCACAAACTCTCCTTGAAACCAACAAATGGACTCCAAGAAAAGCCTATGTATAAACCCTTCAAATATAACTCAAGGCAACCATTAGTCCATAGAGATTGTCATCAATTACCAAAACCAAACATGGGGGCACCGCATGTTCTTTCAACTGGGCACTGGATCAATATGTTAGTCCCAAAAATAGTATAAAAAGTTGCCAAAAGTATATGAAAGTTGAATAATATTGGCATGGAACAATCAAAAATTATAGATATGACAGAGACGTATCAGAGGTCTTGTGTCGTCTGCCCCGCGAGGCTTAGCCCCTCGCGAGGGTCTTGAGTGTTGGTTGATGAAGATGGACCGTACTGGGCCGCCGGTTGAGCCACGCTACAGGCCTCAGGTAGGCAAGTCTGGGGACCCCTGTTCCCAGAACGCCGACAACTATACTAGACTGTGAAAATTGCAGTGTTATATGTTTATTCTTTGCGTATTACTCCCCCAATACCAAAGTGTGATTCAAATGTAATGTTATGTGCAAGTTTTTTTTACTTTCTTTATTCTTAATGGGCAATACCAATGCTACTAATAGATTCTTGCTTACAAAACTTCATTATATTAATCCTATATCATATATAATTACTGATAACTTATAAAAAGGTGTGTGTGCACTTATGTGTGATGCGTGTACTCATTTGCATCCACGAGAAAAGTTTGAATGCATGTATATATGTAGGACCCACCATCATAAATGCATGACATGCGAACAATTGCTTGAACGCATGCATGCATGTACTCCCTCCGTTTTTTAGTCTGCATATAATGTTTAGTCAAAGTCAAACTTTGTAAACTTTGACTAACTTTATATTAAAAAAATCAACATTCACAATATAAAATTAATATTATCAGATGCACCATAAAATTTATTTTCATACTATACAGTTTGAGTCTTTTAGATGTTCATATTTTTTGATATAAATTTGGTCAAACTTTCTGTAGTTTGACTTTGATCAAATTTTATATGCGGAGTAAAAAGAAACAGAGGGAGTACTCACGGCCAAGCCAAGCATTGCTACCCATAGGATGAATCCTACGTAAAAAAGAAAGGGCACTACTATGGGTCGGCCGCGCTTAAAGATCCGCTGGCTCACGAGACGTCAGATATAGTGGATTGAGCGGCGAGCATCAGCCTCTACCACGGCAACAAAGGTCGCGTTGCAGTAATTTTCTGCAACATGGGTCATGTTGCAGAAATTTTTCCAAAACATAGGTAAGGTTGCAAATTTATTTTTGCAAGAGAGCTCTTGTTACAGGTTTTTTGCAACAGAGGTCCTGTGATAGTTTTCTTTTTTGCAATAGAGGTCTTGTTATTTTTTTTTGCAATAGAGGCCTTGTTGCAATTAAATTGTTTTTGTAACAGAGGTCTTGTTGCAGGTTGTCAGATTTAGGGTTCCGGCAGAACCCTTGAGGTTCGAACACTGGGGTGCGCACGAAGATTTCCCCCTATCGAATCTCGCCCTCGGCCTCGCCGCGATCTCTAAGCTTAGCTCGATGAACTCACAACACAAGAGATACAAGATTTATACTAGTTCGGGCCATCGTTGTGGTGTAATACCCTACTCCAGTGTGGTGGTGGTGGATTGCCTCTTGGGCTGATGATGAATAGTACAAGGAAAGAGCAGCCTCCTGAGGAGAGGTGTTCTTGTGCTTGGTGGATGCGAGGATGAATCGAGTTCTATCTTGTCTCCCCAGTCTCGGTCTATCTTGTTGCTAGTTCAGTTGCCCTTTCTACTGTGGTGGCTAGTCCTATTTATAGAGGCCCTGGTCCTCTCCCCAAATATTGAGCGGGAAGGAATCCAACAACGGCCAATTTGAAAGGGGACAGCTAGTACAAGCTATCCTGACTAAAGGTGGTCTTCGCCTGTCAAAGGTGCTGGTGGTGACGCCGTCTTGGGCTCCACGATGACCTCCGTCCTGCCGTCCTGCTGGTCTTGGTATTGTTGCACCGATATGGAAACATTTGCCTGATGCCTAGGTACTCCGCGCCTGTGCTTGCCCCCTTAGCACCAAAGGGGAAATGAGGACACTGCGCGCGCTGGCGCCCGCTTGGCCTTGGTCGTCATGGCTTGCGTCACGGGAACCTCACGAGGTACCCCTTGCCTTGATCTCTCCGCCCCCTCGCGAGCTTGCCTGGTGAGGCCGCTCCTGAGGAGGCCTTGTGTCGTCCGTCTCGCGAGGCTTGGCCCCTCGCGTGGGTCTTGAGTGTTGGTTGATGAAGACGGGTCGTACTGGGCCAGTGGTGGAGCCATGCCGCGGGCCACAGGCAGGCAAGTCTGGGGACCCCCATTCCCAGAACGCCGACTGTAGCCCCCGAGCCCAAGGCGCGCTCGGACTTGGCTTAGCGGCAAAGCCAAAGGGCAAGTGCAGTCCCTACTTCCCCATGCTGCCTCGGCAACTGCCTGTCTGACAAAAGGCTGGTGCGGTCAAGGCTTGCCTTCATTGTTTTCCTTCGTCTTGCTCCAAATCCCCTTCCTCGCTCCTTGCTTCCGAAATCTCCAAATCCGCTTCGATCCTTTCCCTTTCAGCGACCGAAGGCGCCCCGCAAGGCCAAGGTTGATGCGCCGCCAACTTGGTATGAGCCGGCCCTGTTCGTGCCCACTGTCCCGAAGAAGAATCTCGCCACCACGCGCCTGCTGACGGTGGGGGAGAGCAATGAAAAGGGGAAGACCGAACTCCGGGCTGGCTCCACCGTGCCGGAGGCTCGGGGGAGCACTTTCTATCCCTTCTTCATGAACGTCGTCGTCGCAGGCCTAGTTCCCCCCTTCTACGACTTCTTCTACGCCGTCCTCCTCCATTACAGGTTACAGGCCCTTCATCTCCATCCCAACTCCATTCTTCTTCTACTGCGAGGCGCATGTTGGGGTGATGCCGTACGTGGCTCTATTGCGCCACTTCTTCCTCCTCCGAACCAACGGCGACCACACCTCAGCGTGCGCCAATTTCGTCGCGTACGGCAAGGCCAATGCAATTTTGAAGGCCGGTAAGAGGGTCGGCGGATGATACGTCTCCAACGTATATATAATTTATGAAGCATTCATGCTATTATATTATATGTTTTGGATGTTTATGGGCTTTACTAAGCACTTCTATATTATTTTTGGGACTAACCTATTAACCAGAGGCCCAGCCGAAATTGTTGTTTTCTTGCCTATTTCAGTGTTTCAAAGAAAAGGAATATCAAACGGAGTCCAAATGGAATGAAACCTTCGGGAGAGTTATTTTTGGAAAGGAAGCAATCCAGGGGACTTGGAGTGCACATAAGGGAAGCAACAAGGAAGCCACGAGGCAGGGAGGCGTGCCCCCACCCTCGTGGGTCCCTTGTGGCCCCCCTGACTGACTTCTTTCGCCTATATATCTCCATATATCCTAAAAACATCGAGGAGCACAATAGATCGGGAGTTCCACCGCCGCAAGCCTTTGTAGCCACCAAAACCCAGTCGGGACCCTGTTCCAGCACCCTGCCGGAGGGGGGATCCCTCACCTATGGCCATCTTCATCATCCCGGCGCTCTCCATGATGAGGAGGGAGTAGTTCACCCTCGGGGCTGAGGGTATGTACCAGTAGCTATGTGTTTGATCTCTCTCTCTCTCTCGTGTTCTTGAGGTGATACGATCTTGATGTATCACGAGCTTTGCTATTATAGTTGGATCTTATGATGTTTCTCCCCCTCTGCTCTCTTGTAATGGATTGAGTTTTCCCTTTGAAGTTATCTTATCGGATTGAGTCTTTAAGGATTTGAGAACACTTGATGTATGTCTTGCATGTTCTTATCTGTGGTGACAATGAGATATCAGGTGATCTACTTGATGTATGTTTTGGTGATCAACTTGCGGGTTTAGTGACCTTGTGAACTTATGCATAGGGGTTGGCACACATTTTCGTCTTGACTCTCCAGTAGAAACTTTGGGGCACTCTTTGAAGTACTTTGTGTTGGTTGAATAGATGAATCTAAGATTGTGTGATGCATATCGTATAATCATGCCCACGGATACTTGAGGTGACAATGGAGTATCTAGGTGACATTAGGGTTTTGGTTGATTTGTGTCGGTGTTATTCTAGTATGAACTCTATGATAGATCAAACGTAAAGAATAGCTTCGTGCTATTTTACTACGGACTCTTGAATAGATCAAGCCGAAAGGATAACTTTGAGGTGGTTTTGTACCCTACCATAATCTCTTCGTTTGTCCTCCGCTATGAGTGACTTGAGAGTGACTCTTTGTTGCATGTTGAGGGATTGTTATATAATCTAATTATTTTATTATTGTTGAGAGAACTTGCACTAGTGAAAGTATGAACCCTAGGTCTTGTTTCCTAGCATTGCAATACCGTTTGTGCTCACTTTTATCATTAGTTACCTTGCTGTTTTTATATTTTCATATTACAAAACCTATATCTACCATCCATATTGCACTTGTATTACCATCTCTTCGCCGAACTAGTGCACCTATACAATTTACCATTGTATTGGGTGTGTTGGGAACACAAGAGACTCTTTGTTATTTGGTTGCAGGGTTGTTTGAGAGAGATCATCTTCATCCTACGCCTCCCACGGATTGATAAATCTTAGGTCATCCACTTGAGGGAAATTTGCTACTGTCGTACAAACCTCTGCACTTGGAGGCCCAACAACGTCTACAAGGAGAAGGTTGCGTAGTAGACATCAACAGCTTCCGGAGCAAGTGGGTCATGATGGATGCCAAGTGTGTCCACCCCCGATTGGCGCTGCCAACGGAGATGCCCCAGTCTGATGAAGGGTGGTCTCGCACGAAGCTCACTGACAATCGAGTGACGTTGGTGCTGGAGAGGATGAACGCCGACCTGAAGGTGGGGAACGCGAAGATGGCAAAGCTGACGGGGGCCGCGCTCCTGAGGGAGTTCTTGATGCAGCGGGTGGCTCTGCTTCAGGCGCGCTCGCGCCCCTTATGGATGCTTGGGGGTTATTGGTCTTGTCTCAGCTAGTGCTACATACATTACCACCGTTGTAAAATTTGGATTGTACTGTGTGGCAGGGATTAGGTAGTTTTGGCAATATCAAGAACTAGCAAACATATTTTGATTGGTCGGCTGTCATTTTGGCTCAAATGGTTATTCTTTTTTCTCCATGAAGAAATGAATATTAGCTCGTTAGTTTATTCAGTACTGTATTGTGCATGAAAACTTGTGAGTCTGCACCTATCTAGTATGTGTACTAGCCTAACCCGCGCGGCGGCACGCCGTGCTCGATGATCACTCGCAAATGGACAATTTGTTGAGTTAAGAGTTGGTTTGGTGCATGCTCATTTAGTCTTAGAATAATACACAAAAACATTGAAGAAACTGAACGTTGAAATTGCGTAGATGTAGAGATACAAAGATAAAAATTAAGAGTGGCACACTACAAATACTTAAAGCGCATATAGTTCACAGTAGATGGAGAACTGTTTATAGAACAGAAACACACTACGTAAATAAGCTGGAAGAACTGTCTGTAGAAACGCAAACACACTACATAAATGAGCTAGAAGTAGTTGTTGGTGGATTAGATCATCCTAGTATATCCTCCTGCAGGATTGGTGCCTGTAATAAAGTGGTAGAGTAATTTTACGAATTCCTGCACACGTCCGACGGGAGGGTGCGCGCCCGTGTATGTGATAATGGGATCGTCGCTGTCTTGCAAACTCGTTTTGCTGTGTAGTTACTTGCTGGCGGGCCATATTGAATTGCCATTGCTTTGTCTGAGCTTTCTTTCTTGCTGTAAACAACCTTTCTTTTGTCACTTCAAGGGCATAGTAATTATGGCCATTGATAGTAATATTATAGGGCAGGAAAAAGACAAATGGATAAACCAACAAATTACACAGAGCTTAGAAGATACAGTTTTGCTAGAACTCATCTAGATGAGATATAATTTGGTCTCATTCACTTTTTATAGCCATTGGATGTGATGCTATAATATGCGTGCGTGTTGATGTGGGTTGTATCTGTTCTTATTTTCAAAGTGAATGAGACCAAATTATATCTCATCTAGATAAGTTCTAGGTACTCCCTAGAAGATAACCTCTGCACTTCCGACAATTCATGCAGCATCAGCACGGCGTAAGAAGAAGTGGTCAACAAAGCCAAGTAGCCAGACCTATCCGTTTGCCAAAACTGCGAGGAAACCAGCCAGAAACTGAAACTATTGCAGTGAAAGGAGCTGTGCTGCTGGCGACAACTGCAAGGTGTACGTAGCGCAGGGAACAAGGTGCAGCGACATGCGCCGGCCAAATAGCAGTCCCGACTGGCCGGAGGAGTCCGCCCCCGCACGTGCATGCTGAGCACCACCGATCACAAATACAGAGTTGCCGGCCCGCCAGCGCACGAAGACTGGCATCGGTGATGTACACACACATTGTCTGGCCCGAAGCCCGTGTCCCCCGTCCGCTGTAGTGGTCGCCGGCGCCGCCATCGACTCGGAGATCACTGAAGAGCACAGCACACTGCTCCATCGGCGATCTGGCCGCTGGCGAGGAGCGTCTCCTAGGCGTGCTGTGGGCCGCCACCACCGCTCCGTACTCACAGGTCGTTGCGGGAGAGGCAAGTGCAGGAGCTGATGGCCCGTGTCCCCGTCCGCTGTAGTGGCCGCCGCCACCGCCGCTGGGAACGACGGCCCGTGTCCCCGTCCTCTGTAGTGGCCTCCGCCACCGCCGCTGGGAACGACCGAGGAGCTCGGAACACTGCTCCATTGGTCGTCCGACCGCTTGACCTGCTTGTCGTGCGACACCCGCTTCACCGCGATCTCGAGATTTCACTTTGGGAGCACGCCGGCCGTTGTCCCTACCGAAGCCACCGATGCCCAGCCACTGCCTGTTCTTGAAACCACTCGGTAGCCTTGCATAGCTTAGCTCCTTGTACGCGAAGTGGTGTCCTCGGGTAGGACCGCCGACGCGGGGCAGTAACCTCGGGAACCAAGAAGAATCAGCAGCAGGAGGCCCTGCACTACAGTACAGCCAGGCAGCTACATCTACAGGTCATCTCTCGCGAGGAGTTACCTGCAGGCGCGCGCGCCGGCGTCCACGGCTCCAGGGCCGCACGCCACTACCTCCAGCTCGTCCGAGTGCTCCAGCTATGGCGGGTTGCCGCTCAACCACAGCCGCCTGCGTCCCGTTGGCACCACCGTGCAGGCGTGCACGGAGGGCCGCCCGTGCCCTTGCCCGCGCCTTAGAAGAACCCAAGAAGCTAGCGGAAGCCTCCATTCACGCCAAGCTCAGCGACTTCCGCAAGCTGGCCTCCCCCGGCGGGCGGCTCACGGGATTCCTCAACATCATCTTTGCCGGCAAGCGCGTGGTACGTGTGCTCATCGGCGTCGTCCTGCCTGAGCCAGACCAGTTGATACGCGGGCAGGAGCACCGTACCGTTCGGTTCATGGACAGCGACCGCGAGGCGCCGGCGGCGGTGCTTGGGGCGAATCTCCGGACACGGTACCGGCGCAGGAGCCGTCCTCCGGCTGTTACGGCCGCCCGAATCCCAGGAGGACGACCCCGACGGCGCCGTCCAGACCAAACAGGAGCAGGAGGAACCATTGCCGGTTCAACAATAGCAGCAGTAGTTGGAAAAGAGAGAGAGCAGACGGGAGCAACCGGAATGGAAGACGAACGCAGGGCACATCCAGTATTTATAGGAAGCAAGACAGAGGCAGAGAACAAATCGAAAACAGCCACCGGACCTACAGAAGCGCCCAGAAATCTGTACAAAAGCGGCGGAGAAGAATAGAAGGCGTGCCCAACTCAATCTCATGCAGCCAATCAGAAACTGAGGAGTACACGCAACATGCAACCAGTGGAAAACTTGGTCCTCATTTTTTTATATTTTCCGGCAGAAATCGCTGCATGCACGCATCCATGTACCCGCCACGGTCCCGCACTAATACACGTGTCGCTCACCCATTGGCCGATTTTCTATGATAGGAAAAATTCAAAAAAATATGGTAAACTAAACCTGGCCAGGTTTAGTATATTTAGAATTTACGTAGATGAAATCGGCTGGCTGATGATTTTCGAGACATCATTCGGCTGGTAAGTCGTGATACCAAAAAATGCTGATGATTTTTTGTGTTGATGAAATCGGCTGGCTAACAAGTGATCTTTGATACAACTGGTCCATGGAAATCATGATAAATGTTGATGATTTTTGGTAAGTGCTTTCAAATTTACCACTAGTAAAGAAACTGTTGGCATCTATATATGTTTACCTTCACCTGCTGTTTGTGTGTGTGTGTGATTGTCAGCAGGATTATGTGGCTGGCCAGCAGCCCGTTTTGTTTTTGTCCTGCTTGACATGGTAGTGGAGGTCTGTTTTTGTCGCTACGCACATCAACCCGTGGATCTACTGCCTGAACTCCCTTGAGATGGAAGCTCTAGACAATCTGTGTTATCTTAATTATAATGTGATCTAGCTAGCTAGGTTGTTCTAATCATATCCATTTTCTGATTTGGAGCATGTCGTTGAATCTGTGCACTTACTATCTATCTGTTACTAGTAGACTGCCCGTGCGTTGCCATGGGCATATGAAAAATTGTATTGGTTGCATGTAAAATTTGCCCAGAAAATAAAGAAGGTGGTACACAAACATTGATCTCTTTATTCTGCAATGCATTACAAATGATAATAACACTTGAATGCCTTTTTTAAGTTCTTAAAATCGATTGCATCATGAAATCATGTGCATTGTTATTATCCATTAATTAAAATCAACACATGAAAGATTTTTTCCTTTAAACAAATGTTTCAAGATGTTCCAACCAGAAACTTCATTGCAATATGCAATTGGCTGGCAAACTATTACATAATATGGATTTAGGCGCTTGAAACCATACAATTTACCATTTAGAAAGTACTACAGAAAAACACATCTTCTAGAACATGCTACTCCTACCTCTCTTGTGACAGGTAGACATATCAATCTTTGATAACATTTATTGTTTAAAAATTCCTTGGCATTTATTTGTATTTTTGAAAAAAAAATGAATTTTATTTGAGTTATGTAACTTCATATTTGGTGTATCGGCTCAAAAGGATTTTCACATAAAACTCAAAAGGAAATGGGTGTGTTGTAATAGGAGATATGCCTAAAAGGGAAGCGAGCAACTCATATTCAAACACCAACCAACCGAAGAGAAACCCTAATTAGACATACACTCAGACATTAGCATCAAATATAAGGGTGAAAGGGTGAATGACATGCAGCATCAATTGCAAATAAAAAGGCTAAAACTTGCCCAGAAAATATACTCCCTCCATTCCTAAATTTAAGTATTTTTAGAGATTTCAATACGAACTACATATGGATGTATATATATATATATATATATATATATATACATATTTAAGAATATAGATTCACTAATTTTGCTTCGTATGTAGTCCACATTGGAATCTCCAAAAAGACTTATATTTAGGAACGGATGGAGTAGGTCACAACTCACAAGTTCACAACATATTTTTCCTTGTATTAGCACAAAAGTCAAATAATGCACGGTAGGACTGAGGAGAAGGTCTATAATATTAGTCTTATCGGTTGTTCATTATTCTATTAGAGAGAGAGAGAGAGAATCGACACCCCCAAATTGTCTAGGCTATCCGAAAAACCATAACATATGTGAGAAGGAAATGGGTAAGGACGTCTATGGATAGCACGCCAGATCAGGCCACAAAAACACAGTTTTATAAAATATTATAAAGCATCCCAAAGATATTGACGTTATGAATTGCTACGAACTTAAATGCTTAATACAATCAACAGAAAAGCTACCAGCATGCTTCTCCATTTTGAGTCAGTCCACCTATTGAGGACTTCTTGATTAAAACATGCAATCATTCTATATAGCCTGCGAAAACAGGGGGTAAATGTCAGTAAATAATGTACAAATAATAATTTCAGTTGAGTTGAAAGGCTTAAATTGAAAACCAACAAATATATGCAGGCTTATTTCATACTGCTATTTTAATGAGCTCCAGTAACCTTGTTGTCTGCATCATAATACATCATCCAAAATCATCAATTGTTACCACAATGCCACACCCAAATTTGTTCTTTTCACAGACGAAACGCTGCTCCGTTTTGCATGAAAATTGTCAAGCATGCTTGCGACACTAACACAAACATCTATGAAAATTTCAGATTTTTTTTAAAATTCTACTGTTTTTGAGCCAAAACGCCTCCCCGCATAGTAGACCGTGTTAGGTAAAATCATGAGCGAGTGAATCTCTGTTGTACATTTCATTATAGACCATGCATACATATTATTTGCTCGTACAATTAGGGCGGATCATGTGATAGTTTTCACTATTGGAATTGCCGAGTAGAATTTCTTGGGAACTCAGTAAAGCCAAATAAACTCAGCCATGCGTTTGCCGAGTTCCATCCTTGGTAGAGGGACTGTTGGCCAAATAAGCCGCGGTCATGGGTCGGACACCTCGGGCGCATGTGTGGGTGCGCGCTGGGCCTGTCGGGTCCGCGGTGTAGGTCTGCGTGTGTGCGTGCATGTGGTGCCCGGGGTGCCCGTGTGGGTGGACACCATACGTGTGTGTGTAGGCCATGCTCTTGGCGACCTGGGCGGGGTGACCGCGCAGGTCTGTTGCGGGCTTAACGTGGCAAGCGCGAGCAGGAGTGCGTCGTGGGCGCGCGGAGCGGGCCGGACCAGGCGGGGTCATGGCCGAGCGCTGGCCCGGGTATAAGATCGCCACGGTGATCGTTGTAACATGTGTGGGACGAGTTTGTTGCTTGGGAAAATACCATTCTTGCGGTTGCGTTCGTGCGCCCAAAACTCTCACCGTGTCCACCGTGTTCTTCTTCTTCCTCCCCCTTCTTCTCGGTTCATGCCAAAGCGGGAGAGTGAGGTGCACATATAGAGAGAGTGGTGAGCTAGGGCAAGGCTAGGATTCCAACAATTGGCATCAGAGCCCGGTTTCGGAGGTGAACGCCAGCAGCCATGGCACTCGTACCGCACGATGGCGGTGGTGGCTCGTTCTCGCTGCCGGTCCCACCGCTGACCATGACGAACTACACCTCCTGGGCGATCAAAGTGAAAGCTTTTCTTGGTGCCTAGGGGCTGTGGTGGTGGTCGTTCCGGCGGAGGGCACGACGATCGACGCCGACAAGAGCAAGACGGCGCGGGCGATGCTTCTCGGGGTGCTGTCGGGGGAAGTGTTGCTGCCGGTGTCGACGAAGCCCACCGCGAAGGAGGTATGGGACTCCCTCAAGGTGCGCTTCGTCGTCGCTGATCGGGTGCGGGCGGCCCGGCTCACGTCGCTCCGCGGCGAGTTCGAGCGGCTACGGATGGCGGATGACGACGACTTGGACAGCCTACGCGGGAAGCTTGGTACCATGATGACGCGCTATGCAGGTCTGGGGGTGGTGCTCGACTACGCTGCACTCGTGAAGAAGATGTTGGACACGGTCCCGGACCGCCTCTACCCCGCTATCGCCGGAATTGAACAATTTTGCAATGCAGAAGAGATGGCGTACGAGGAGGCTTTGGGGTGGCTCAAAGCATTCGACGAACGGACCCGGCGTCACAGGCATGACAGGGGTAGGCGCGACAGTGAGGAGCTCATGCTGACTGCGGCGCAGTGGGCAGCTCGGCAGCGTCGGCATGGCGGAGGCGGCCTTGACCACGACGATGACGACGCGGGCAGTACGACACATTGGGCGGCGGAGGCAAGCGGTGCGGACGCTGCTACAGTTGCAGCGAGCGCGGCCATTTCAAGCGCGAGTGCCCCAAGCTGTGAAAGGCGCAGGCGGCGGAGCGCGCGCTCCTGGTGGAGATCGGCGACGACCTCGAGCTTGGAATCCTCTGAGTTGCAGCTTAGGGGGTGAGTGTTGGCCAAATAAGCCGCGGCCACGGGTTAGATGCGTCGGGCGTGTGTGTGGGTGCGCGTTGGGCGCGTCGGGTCTGCGATGTAGGTGTTTGTGTGTGTGCACGTGCGTGTGGTGCACGGGGGTGCCCGTGTGGGTGGACTCCGTACGTGTGTGTGCGTGTGTGTGCGTAGGCCATGCTATTGGCGACCTGGGCGGGGTGATCATGCAGGTCTATTGCGGGCTCAGCATGGCGAGCGCGAGCGGGAGCGTGTCGTGGGCACGCGGAGCAGGCCGGACAAGGCGGAGTAGTGGGTAGACGTGCGGGTCGTGGCCCAGCATTGGCCCGGGTATAAGATCGCCACGGTGATCGTTGTAACATGTGTGGGCGAGTTTGTTGCTTGGGAAAAATACCGTTCGTGCGGTGGCATTCGTGCGCCAGAAACTCTCGCCGTGTCCATCGTGTTCTTCTTCTTCCTCCTCCTTCTAGGTTATTGCCAAGCGGGAGAGTGAGGTGCACAGAGAGAGAGAGAGAGGTGAGCTAGGGCAAGGCTAGGGTTCCAACAGGGACTAACTAAATTTCTACTCCTTAACTGGCAACATTTTAAGGACGTATAATTAGCTTCAGATTCAGATTATAAACAAAATAATGTTGAAAGAAACATCAAATCACCATAATTTTGGAAGGTAGCCTTTTACACGGAAATATCACATATATTTGTTGAAATGAATGATCATTAAACTACATAAGATTTCTGTCCTAAGAATATCTAAGACATGAATCTAAAGAGCAACAGTAACTGAAGAATAACAAGCACCTGAACATCCTCGATGGTGAGACTTCAGTTGAGGTTGGGATGTGCAGCCGGGAACTTCCAGAAGTCAAACATCCAAAACTGATCCGTAGAAGGACATGCATAAGCAAATAAGAGTAATCTAAAAATATAAGGCAAACATATATCCCCAAGCCATCTGCACATGATCCCGCCCGCAGTTCTTCCACTGTCCCTAATCTAATTCCCATCTCCAATAATCAGAGGAATATGAATAATACCATGGACAAAGATTGATTTAATGAAAATGAAGCACGAGCGCAAACATTGATCTATTATCAAAAAATAATATGTACTCCCTCTGTAAAGAAATATAAGAGTGTTCAGACCACTGTGATCTAAACACTCTTATATTTCTTTACAGAGGGAATTACGAATGGGTTAGGTTCACCCATAGGATAGTCAACCATCAACTACCAACTATGTCACAAAAGTTGTGTGTGCATCAACCATCAACTATGAAAATGCATGATTGATCCTAAATTCCACGCCGCATGAGCTCCAACCTGCTTGTGTAGTTGGTTCATACATGCCTCTATATGATTTTTCCATGCATTATCACATAACTTATGTCACTTTGACACTCCCAAAAAAGAAGAAATATTCAAAAAAAGGAAGAGGTGGGCACCTGTTCGTGTGCGTCCTGCCATTAGAGGCAACAATTCTTCTTCTCTTCCTCCATTAGTGGCAATATATATAGTAGGTGGCTCAGATCCGATTGACGTGCTTCTGTTTGTTCCCTCCTTTTCGAAAAGCACACTCGCTTTGGTCAGTCAAACAAAACATATATATCTTTAGGAGAAAAAACAAAAGATAGATCACATCAAATAAATAGGCAACCATATTTAAGTGGCCAAAATATGCAAGTTTTGAAAGAATTGGCAGTAAAAAAAGCCTCTCCCGCTGCTCTATTCTATGACAGCAAGGAAAGAGCAAGCATATGAATATGCATACACACATGCATGATGCATCCATTTCCTTGCGCTACATACGCATTGCCACTGTTGCTCGCCCATGCAGTGGAGGGCGTAGAACAACGGCAAGGAAATCAATCCAACCGCTCTGCTCACCACACAAGACCACATAAACCTCGATGATTGGAACTCGGTGTGTGACAGATGCGACGAGATGCTCCTGCTTAGTTCCAATCATCTAGTCCATATATCTCTGGATGTGTGACAAAAGGGCGCGGGAGGCATGGAAGGAGGCTGACGATGGCGGCATCAATGACGTGGAGAAAGAGTTAGGTAGGGTTTCGCCGCGGCGGGCGGGGTAGAATAGCGAGGCAGCGGTGGATGTTGGTACTGGGAGGAGTCCAGCTGGCGTTGTGGTGGCGACAACGTCGCAAGAGAGAGGAGAGGAGGGAGACGTGAGCGAGCGAGGAGGATGAAGGTGTGTGCGCGCATATTCTAGGCGTTGGACCAAAAAAACTGGACAACAAAAAAAACGATGGAGATGGAACGCGCGGGAGAGAAAGGCTGAGGAAGGTTTGACCTGCCGCCGCCGGAGCCGACAGGCAGCATGTAGTTCGCCACCATAAGGCCTTGATCTGCAGCCCCAAGGCAAAGCTTGTATTGATCCCACAGGCAGTACACTATTGAGTAAACTACATCGACGACCATAAACTAGAAGGAAACACAGTTGGAAACAAGGTCAGATTGTGTCCTCGAATTTACAACCCATTAACTTTGTAGAGACGCACATTGCTCATTGCTGGCCATTGACTGGCCAATTGACGTGATTCACAACAAAAATGGCCATTGACTGGCCGATTGACATAATTCACAACAAATATGAGGGAAATATATCGTATGTATATGTATATCAATCTATTTAGTGCATGGATGCATGACTGATCCATTGACGTGATTCACAACAAATATGAGGGAAATATAAATCTCTGGCGTATGGGAACTAACGACCCTGGAGTTATTTGAGGGAGGGACTACGCCTAGTTATCAGGTACCTTCCTAATCAACCTCCTTGAAATCCTCTCTCTCTCCCAAAACCAAGGCATCCTTCCTTTTTAAGGTTAGTCATAGTGGGGAGTAACTTAGACTAGTAACATGCATATGTTACTAGTTTATATGTTACTACTTTCATAGTGGGGAGTAATATATATGTGGTATCATACAAGCCAACATTTATTAAGATGTAGACTCATTTTGCATTGGGATGTGTTATGTTACAGTAACATATTATGTTACTCCAACCATCTCTCTCCTCATTAAATACATGCCATGTAAGCAAACTTTTCTTGGGGTGTGTTATGTTACTTGCTAAGTTACTCTCACTATGAGCAGCCTAATTGCCATCGCTTCACCTTTTCTTCCATTATTACTTCCTCCCACTGTTCTCGATCCACTGGCTCCCTCGCGCCTCACGCGGATCAACCTCCCATTCAACGTCTCCCCGCGCTCCCCGCTCGATCATCGCTGGCCAAGCCATACGTGATCCCCTCCCCTCTATAAATGGCTGCCCTTTTTCTCTTGCCTCACCTTGATCCTCCTCTGTCGACTTAGCTTCTGCACTTCCTCTTTTCTCCTTAATCCAACACCACATCGACTAAATCCAGCAGCCGGCTATATCAGGCTATATCACACGATATTAGGAGAGAGAGAATAAAGTGACGAGTATTTGTGGTGGTGCTGCTAGTACTCGTCCACAATGTTACCTCTGGGCATTGACGAGTCTGTTAGCTCTTGGCATACTTGTGGTGGTTGTTACTTGTACTCGTCCACTATGTCAAGGTTGTTGGTTGTGGTGGCTCCTGTCTTTCATGATCTAACCTTATTCTAGAAATCTTTGCATGGCCTCACTCAAACTGATAGTTATCTTGTTACCCTTTTGTATTGCAGATGGTTGCACTGGAGATGCGGTCAGCATATCGCCGGACAAGCAACCCCACAAAATACGAAAGGAAATAGGGAGGTACGTCTTGTCGAGTATAATAGGCCATCCAGCATATATGTGTTTTATTTGCAAAAGATTAGTTATAATGAGATGCAAATATTTGAGTATATATATTCACAGGGAAAACCCCTTTGAAATCAAACTTTGCTAATTCAAAGAGAAATGTTACGTAAGAGAACTGTGCCCTTTTAGGACAAGCATAATAATTACATGTCAAACATTACAACTTACATTTCGCTCGTGTGATTCCCCTGGTTTTTGATAGCTACATGTAATTTTCTAGATGATAGTTGCATGTAATTTTCTGTTGTTGCTTCTATTATAAAAGTGGGGTTGCTAAATTCTATGAATGGTTACACTCATTTTTTTGTAGTTAGTGTCTCTGTCCTAGCATAAATATTCATATAATTTTGCAAGTCGGTTTTCACTTCTTTTACAGCAGATTCTTTTGCTTCCAGCTTTTACAATAGAAATTAGTATGATCTTTGTTACTTATAACATTATAAATCAATTAAATAGGATGAGCCTTATCAAATGCACCATAAATAAGGGAAACATACACTCCGCTCAGTGAATGAACTAGGTTAGTTCTTTGCATTGACACCTAGAACACACATTTTATCTTCAGGTTTGTAGCTTGGTGTAAGTAATAACAGAAAATGATTTAATCAATCAAGCCTCGCTGACCTTGAACTTAGTTGCATGAAGCTATGTATGGTAGAATCATAAAAATGAAATTTACATATGTAAACTGCATGTACATCTCCGAATGATAAAGGATGGATCTTTTGTTCCTTGCAGTCGGAAGGCTTTCTTGTTAATTATGATAATGCTCTTCATAGGACAACTGCTTACATCGCTTCATCTGAGAAGTCTAGAACCAAAAACCATCATGAGACAGTCAACAAATAAAGAAATAGGAAACTTGAATCCGTCATGTTCATTAATTTGACAAAATAAAGCACTGACATGAATCTTGAAACTGACCTGAGTATTGACACTAATGTTTCTCATGTAGCACCATCACTAGTCTTACTCGGATTTGATCATTTTAGATTGGCGGGGACTAACTTTTGGTTTGTAACTGGAATCCTAGTTCGTTCATCTCAGGCACTTGCTCGCCTGCGTTTCAATGCACCGGCTTTTCCATACTTTTTTTTACTTCAAGTTGTTCGGTAGTGGACAATGTTGCACAACTTTCATCATTATGTGCACCCCTGATTCTCCACTTGTTGTTGGCATGCTATGCCGATAACAACATATAGTGGAGGAGTGCCTCCATGATCCTGTCACTAGATGCATAGTAATTACATTAATTTTTTATACAAAAATGTATCTATATATTGAATCAGGAATCTGATGTACCAACAATCATCAACACATCTAGTTAACCCACGAAAGTAGCAGTTTGCATATTATGAATAGCAAATGGACAAAATGAAACATGGATTGATTGGCAATGAATGTTGAGTAGATGACTAAGCTACATGTGTGAATTTAAGCTATCTCGTAAAGACCATGTGCTAATTAAACATCAGTTATATGTGTGAATTTTGAGGAGATGATTAAGTTACATGTGTGAATTTGGAGCGCGTAAAGTCACAACCATCAATTGTACGCCCTAGATCAAAGAAAAGCAAGCGTTTTTTTGTGGGGATCATTAAGAAAAGCAAACATTAGTTGTTGGTGTCCTATGGAAAATTAAGAAAAGCTAACCTTGGAAATCTCAAAGAAATAGAAAAAGAGAGAGACATAATTAACTTGCTTAACCCAGCCTTCACATGCATGGTTGTGGAGCGATTCTAGTGTTGTTGTGGCGTTATGCTGCCGAAATTTCTGAAGAAACTTCTCATGACTTGTCAAAATTTTGGGCTTATTTGTAAGAAAACAAAGCTTTTAGGGTGTTGGATGCAAAATGTTAGGGCCTTGGCTGCAAAAATATGTTATTTGTGGGGATGCACAAAGGAAAATGCAATTTGTATGTGTATGAGCCCAGCGCACCAGGAAATCAAATCGAACCAAAGAGGGGAAAAGAATGTACCCAAAGAAGACAACTCCGTGTTCACGAAGTCCACCTCCATTTACGGATCTACTTCTCTCGTTGCTTGAGGTGTTCGGTTGTTGTTGTTGGCCCGTTGGTGATTAGAAGTGCTCCTCCAAGTGGTTTGCGTCTGTTCTCTCTCCCCCTCCATTCGTTGTTCTTTATCTAGATCTCCGCGGACGCGATTCAAAGATTCAGGCATTCCAAAAAAACATGCCAAATCCAAGTCTCTTGATCAGTCACCGCTTCAAGGATTATAGTGGAATCCTTTTTTTGTCCGTGGAATTGGCCATGCCATGCCTTTGGGCAATTCTTCCAACTCCAGTGCATGCAATCTATTGAGCCAAGCATACCTGAAAACCCCCGAGCTTTGTTCATCTCCAATAGCCTTGCGACGTCTTCAGCATTGGAAGTTCTCAAGTATTCCGGGTCAAACACTTGCACAATTCCGACTGCGAAGCGCTTGACACACATGATGACTTGGCTCTCACTCATGGCCAAGTGATCATCAACTAGATCAGCGGGGATACCGTATGCCAACATACGCAAAGCAGTTGTCGCCTTCTGAAAGGTGCTATGCACGAGCTTTCCGGCGGCATTCCTCCTCTGCTGAAAAAACCAGTCATGGCTCGCTAGTTTCTCTGCAATGCGCCTGAAAAAGTCGGTGCTCATCCTAAACCGGCGACGAAAGTATGACTCGGGGTATGTGGGATTCTCCACAAAATAGTGCCTCATCAATCTGTTATGGACATCAATCCTATCCCTCCAAATTTTCTGCCGACCCATAACCGAACCACCGTGCTTCGGTTTTTTATTGATGTGCATAACTAGGATCATTGCAAGATTCTCCTCCTCTTCCATATCAAATTCTTCTTCGAAAGAATCATATGACGAACTCATCTAAAATGTTCGAAACTAGGCTATAAACAACATGCACCAAATTTCATGCAAAAATATGGAAGTTGGAAGCAATACATACCTTGCGGGCCTTTTGTCGAACACCTTGCGGGCGACAAGCGGCGGTGGGTGGCCGGGCGCTGTTCGTCGGAGACTGCCACGCGCGACGGAAGGCGCTGACTAGAGAGAGGGGGGGGGGAGGAAGTCGCGGTCGCACGGGAAGAGACCGGGGAAGCGCCGGAACGGTCGCCGGAAAAATGGGATGGCGCGGGCGGCGGCGGCGCGGCTGGATGGGTAGGTGGAGTTGCGCGCGAGCGCTCGAGAGTCCAGCGCGGGGAAGCGGGCGCAGCAAATAAGCGGCGCGTGATAGCGTTTCCTCCCGCAAATAAGCACCGGGAACGATAGCGCGCGCGCGCTAAAACTACTACTTTTTCCGTGTGGCATGTTTATAGCGCGGCTGTTGGAGATGCTCTTAGTCGAGCGGAAATTATAGACTTTATTGAAGAAATATTACGTGATCGTAAGGCTATTGTTGTGTTAGAAATTTCACAAGCTTGAGCAGGTTTTGATCTGACGACCCTCCCTCTGCGATGCTCCTACGCACCGCGTCCTTCCACGTAGCCGCCCTTGCCTCAGTGGAGGAGGAACGGCGGCTGCGGGCGACGGCAGTCATCGGGGAACGGCAGCGACGGCTGACGACGGGGGTGCGGGGGAGAGAGTGAGTGAGAGGGAGAGTGAGGGGGTCTCGGTCACGCGGGGACGATAAGGTAGGGTTAGTAGTAGTGCGTGTCGAAGAAAAGCGCTACTACTACGGAGCATTGCAGTAGCGCGGTTTCTGGATACGCTCTGCTACTAAGTGGGGCTAGCCATTATGCCTCAGTTTAAATTTAGCAGCAGCACTTTTCGCTAAAACGTGTTGCTACTAAAAGAATAGCAGTAGCGCGTCTTACTGATACGCGCTACTACTAAGTAGCAGTAGCGCCTCGTTTTACCCAGCGCTACTGCAGGGTACTATGAACCTTGTTCCTCTAGCAGGGCACTATAAGCGGAGGACATATCCAGTGCACCGGCGTAATTCATGCACCCAATGTACCAATGCTGGATGAGTCATTGGATAGAAAACCGAGGGAGATGAGCTGGCCAGAAAGATGGATAGTTGGTACAGTTGACAAATAGTCCTTCTATTGTTCAAAAAAAACTAAACCTCACATTCTCACTCTTTCATCAGTAAAGTTGTTTGCTTTTTTGTCCAAATAAAACCTGGTCGTATATTTCGAATTCGAAGTCCGATTTTGGAACTATTTTGACCAACATCTTGGTTTTAATGAGATCCTTGAGCATGCATCAAGTTTTGAGTAGAGTTTAAAAGGCAAAAAAAGTATAGAAAAGATATTCAACATTGATCTTGTTTCAAAGGTCTTGTCAAGACAAATATGGCAATCAAAACCGATTAAAAATCGGACATTTGATTTAAAATATATCACTCGTTTTGTGCTTGAGGGCAAAAAGAAAAGCTGGACTTACATTTTTACCAATAGGAGTGAGAGATGTGGAGTGCGGGTTGATTTTTATAAAGTGAAGGGTTGTCTCAGCAAAAGTGGTATAGTTTGACTTGTGACCAAATCTGGGCCATTCTTTTCTCGTCTGTTGTCCCAGAAGCTACCTGTGCATTAGTTGCACAGATTAGCTCGGTGCATACAATATGTTCTCACTGTATAAGTGAGCATGAGCTCCAGAGTCCAGAGAGCCGTCCTCTGCTGCATCAGCAAAGCCATTCTTGAGGGAGAGCGCCCAGCCCAGCCGCCGAGGGAGAGCGCTTCTTCTTTGTTGGAGCAAGATCCCGAGCCGCAGCCGTCGTCTTCTCCTTGGAGGGAGATCGTCCTTGATGGAACTCTTCGGCAGTGGTAATTCCACACTTCTCCAATGCTTTGCACATCTTGCTGCTTGTTTCTTGTTTTTCCATCGATCCTTTAATTCTGATGAAGAAACACGAATCTAATCTTCGAGGTGTGAATCACTTTTTGTATTACTGCAGGGAGCTTCGTCCCCGTCCGCACACAGTTGATGTGCCTGGCAGAGCCGGTCCAAAGCACTTTTGGGCCCGAGGCGATGTAAAAAAATTGTTTTTCATACTAAAATTTTATACTTATTTTAAATTAAGTGTTCCATATTACAGTTGTAATTAATATTTTTTATTACTTAGTCACATAAAATGTTTTCAAATAACAGTTATATTATTCATTGGTATGCAGTTATAATGTATATCATTGAAATTTTAATTATACAAAATGAAAATTTTATGATGTACCAAAAATTTTCTTTATTGTTAAAAGATCTTTCATATTTATTTTTCTAATATTGCATAAACGATGTAGTGTATACACACTTGCATATATATATATATATGTGTGGTCATATATCTTTTAATACTATATTGAATAGAGATTTCTAAATCATAGACACACTAACAAATATTTTTATATTTTTTTCTATGCCCTAGGCAGTCATTTCATGGAAACTTCTAGGGCATAGAAAATGTGGCTTGCAAGTTGGGTTTTGTAATTCGAAGAACAAAAAATGTTGTAAAAAAATTGTTTTTTCATACTAAACTTTTATACTTATTTTAAACTAAGTGTACCATATTACAGTTGTAATTAATATTTTTTATTACTTAGCCACATAAAATGTTTTCAAATAACATTTATATTATTCATTGGTATGTAGTTATAATGTATATCATTGAAACTTTCAATTATACAAAATAAAATTTTATGATGTACCAAATTTTTTTGCAACAATCATCCAAAAACATTGAAGAAGAAATTTTATGATCAAAGCTTGAACATGGCTTTATAACAAAACTGAGACTGGGTATTGCATTTTTGAATTTTTGAAAGAATCCCTGATTTTTTTAAAGTCATCCAACAATTCCAAAGAGCATCAATGCAAGCATCCAGAATACACTATTTCTGGACATTTCAAACCCAGCCAAAAAAATTAGGATGTTACTCTTATTGCTTAGACAACCATCTAGACATGCACATATTTACCTAACAAAACAGTGATGAATGTAAATGACTACACACCTGGAAACATATGGGATATTGTGACAAAAGTAAACGATCTTTTCAGCCTTTAGAGACCCGTCATGACCCCTGTATGCATGCATGCACATCCTTGTATTGTGCTGCATTCACAAATATATTTATTCAGTTTAACAGTAGAATTAGTTTACCATTCGGAAATATATAAGCTCATTCTGGTTCAGTTCGAGCTCGTCATGAAATACATTTGTGGAGTGTGTGATGCTAACACCAGAAATACACTGAGTAAAACATCTCTGTGCAAAACTGTTAGACCTGACATAGGTTCAGACTTCAGAGTGATCTTTTGCTACCACATTGTTGCCTTACTGGCACTAAATTATATTTTTTGGCTCTAATTACCTGACGTGTCACCATCTGTTGCATTAATAGCATTGGGATTTGCACTAATTACTGCATTATATTGTTATTAAGAAACTTTTTCTTATGGTTCTGTTTGTGTAACCATTTAGAAAGATTGAAGACGAAATTTATGATCAAAGTTTGAACTTGACCTTATTTACATGCAGACTGGGTCTTGTCTTTTTGAACTTGTGAAACAACTTCTGGTTGTTTCTAAAGTGTGAAAGGAATTTTTTGTAAGTCATACCAACAATTCCGAAGAGTGTCAATGCAAGCTTCGAGAATCCGCTATTTCCGGACACTACAAATCCAGCCTTTATTGGGGGGGAAAACTTCAAATCCAGCCAAAAACGAGGACTTTCAGAGATATATTCAGTTTAACAGTAAAATCACGTTACCATTCAGAAATATAGAAGCTTGTTTTGGTTCAGTTCAACCACGTTGTGAAATACATCCGTAGAGGTCCGTAAGGATTAGGAGCGTGTGATGACAACACTCATACACTGAATAAACACCTCCGCGGCAAACTGTTAGAACCTGACATATGTTCAGACTTCAGAGTGACACATGAATACACTCGTGCTTTTTTGTCGCTGACACAACACAAGTCATGAGTTTAGCACTCTGTCTGAATTGTGAGATAAAGAATGATTTTTCCCTTAACTTGATTTAGTTTAATCTCACCTAGGAACATATCGATTATTCTGACTTTTGTCCTGGCAAATAAAATTATTGGAATTGTACTAGCTCTAAACATTTTGGTCAAGAATTTCCCTAACGAATCAAGAGAATTTGCTGAACCAAATTGATGCTTCTTCTATTTAACAAACCTCACTGCCCTGCTCTAGTCTAGTTCTTAATACCCTAGTCACATGGTAGATTGCTCTAGTGCACGCTTACTTCTTCAAATAGTAGCATCTCTCTATTCTTATCCATCACCCGATCAGAGTGGACTGAACCCTTCTAACTTAATTTGACAGAAGGGACCCTTCGGTCGAGGTGACCGAGGACTTCCTTTGGCAGATGGGAGACCCTTTGTCAAGGTTATCGAGGAGAGCTTTGATGCAAGGGCATGGCGATGGAAGCAATGTGACAAGGTAGTAACGTTGTCTCATTTTGTTGTTGTACAGAAGTATTCCTTATGTTGGATAAATATACTATCAAGAATCATTCATGGATGGTTTACCTTTACCTACTTTTCCCATGTGACTAGTAGAACCTAATTGGGTTGTGGAGTCCTTTTGTTTTGTGCAGCATCTGTGTTTATCAAAATGGAGGAGCCTGCTGCTGCCATCCATGATGCAAGAGCTGCAAAAGAGGTGTCGGGTTTGTTCCCCTTTTGTTGCTTACTTCTACCCGTTCTGTTCCATGCACCATACTGGGGTCTAGAGACAATTTTTTTTAATTCTAGGTATAAAGGGATGGATCAAGTATGTGACAATTATATTGATTGTAATCATGCTGCTCTTTAACTGACCTATCCTTGTGTGTATTTTTTTAGATCATCCCAGCATCCGCAAAGGGCACAAAACTCATGGGATGGCTAATGCTATGCTCGGCAAGTGGGAGGAAGCTGCTCATAACCTGAACGCCGCATCAAACATCCACTACGCTGATGATGCCAATGTTGTGCTCAAGAAGGTAGGATATTGCTACAGAGATTGTGTTCTCCATGTATGTTACGCAATGCACATGCTCATGTTGATCCTGATGTTGGTGATCATGTGGGTATAGCCTGAAATCTGGGGGTCGTAGGTGGTGAGTTATGGAAGGTGTGGGTTAGTTTGAATGAATGTCCAGAACACGTAAAAGTTTGATTATGAAAATCTGGGGCATTAGATCATTTCTGATCACTAGAGGCCACTATATGCCTAGAGATGATTGGGCTATTTTTCTGTTAAGACATGAAAGTATTATGCTTGTTCGGATCAAGCTATTTTGTATCCCTGTATTTGCTGGTTTATGGTTACGCGTAGGGTTGTTCAAGGCTGGTTTTATTCTCCATATCAGGTTGCAGATAATACTCAAGCTTTTATCATTCTGTTGTGTTGGAATCTGAAAAGGCTGTAATAAAAGGCACGAACTTGGTATCTTATCATGCAAAATCCATCTGGCACTAGCCCGCGACGATTTCCGCAAATTAAGTTGTGCAAAATAGGAATTAGTAACACAAATGATTGTTGATTTTCATTATTTTCCGTATATGGGATTCCTGATTGTGTGCTCGACTGGTTGATGAACGACATATCATTGTTTGATTTCTATAATCCGGACCCAAAACATTCTATTTCTTACATCCAACCGCAAGGGTTTGATACAAGCGGATACTTGTGTTGTTAAAATTAGAACTCTATGACACTTGATTCATGGTTAAGCATTTTACTTTGATTCTTGGCAACAATCTTTTGGTCAGTTCACATTTCCTCCAGTGTCATTTGTCATGTTGTTCTGCACAATTACTCATCATGGTAGAAAAGGAATTTATCACTTGATAAATTAAAAGATGATAGGCTACATTGGTTGGTTAGTTTACAGTTTCAGTTAATCGAAACGGCTATACAATTTTCCATTAATATGGACAAGTTTATGGTCACTCCTCATGATGCTCTTAGCATAATCATCAGTCAGGGATTTCGGGCTACAATATCTTGTGTTTCCTCTTATCAGATTCTTATTTATTTCATCATTAAAGTGTAGGTTTTTTGTATTACAGTGCTGTAGTTGGCTATTTGCACATGTAATGCTGTGCGTGAAGCTCCACATATTCGGCATTCACGGCCAAGCCATGAGCCGGCTCATCATCATGGAGCCTGATGGTAAGTTTGATCACATTGGTGTCAGTCATGAACTCTCGCTTGCTTAGCTGGTTCTCTTTGTCAGGGTAATTTCAGTTCTACACCATGTTTGATGCTGGTAGTGTCTAATGCTACTACTATTCGTGTTCTTGGTTCCAGACCTCATGGTATGCTCTTCCCGGTGGCTTCCACGATCGACCTCGACTCATGAAGAACATCCAAGGTACTATATAAACCAAATTATGCTGGCTTCACTGAATATTTGTACTAGTATCAGTTAGTCATGATCAATTCATCATTAACACAAATATGAAAGCACGCTAGAAAGATGAACATGCTATCCAATGTCTGTTCTTGTATCAATGTGCATGTATGTGTGGTCTCTTGAGTGACTGCATAGTCATTGGATATTAGACAATATGCATGACACTCCTCAGCTATAGAGATAAATTGATCTGATTTGAGTAATGTAATATTTGAGCTCACTTGTCAGTAGTATCCTCCTCGATTCATTAGGAGTCCACACATGATGGGAATATTACATTAGGCATTGTTGGTTGTCTCCAAGTAGGACTTGAGAGATGTTTTATGGTTAAATGAATCTTTAGTTGATCAACAAGTGACTGAATCAAACCTCATGTACTTCTTTTTTTGCCGGATGATTCCCATGGTAATGGTATATCAAGTGCCTGAACATTTCGAAGGTCGTGAGTTTACTGAATGTACGTAGTAAAAGAACATGCAGTCTTAGAATTAAGAAAAACTCGATCCAGTCCCCTGATAAATGTTTTTTTGAGGCCCTCTCTAGGAGCTTGTCAACAGGAATGGTGCTGCCATTAGCTATTGCGTTCATATGTAGCTTACTCTTCTCTAAACTCAAATACTCAGCAAAATAAATGTTGCTTTGCATAATTGTCCTTTACAGCTCCTTATCATCATTTTGTTACTCCCTTCGGATTGGAAGGAGTACATTATTACTTGTCCATTCATTAATTTTCTTCCTGTCCACCCAGGGACCTGACTTAATGGTGAGGATGGAGCTGGAGAGGTTACTAGAGATCGTTGACCCACAATGGCCATCGCTGGAAGTTTAATCTTTGAGAGGGCGGAGCAATCCCAAACGAGAAGAGTACCGGTGTGAACATAGGTAAGCCGCAGGTGGCTCTCCTTTGCTCCCTCTCATGCTCTGTGTGGTCACTTGAAGTGAATAAAGGTCATATACATTGCTGTGTACCTGAAAGATATTTCAATTGGTGTGGCTTTCTTTTATGAATAAATAACATACATGATTATTTAATCCTCTTGGTTATCAACTTTTATTGTTTTATGCTGACCATCGATCCTATGATTTAGTGTTCGGATTTTCGGTAGTGGTCTTTTGCCCACCACAATGATTGTGATGATCTTTCTTTTCAATGAAATTGGTCTGTTGTAGTACTGTGCTGCTTAGCATCATGTTTGGTCTTTGGTTGTGTTTTATCCATTTTGGTTTTAGTCATAGGTATGCTATATGTGATCCTGAGAGTCCGTACGGTGCAGTTCATAAATTATACTCCCTTCGATCCAAATTAATTTGAACTAAACCACGACACTTATTTTGGATCGGAGGGAGTACTACATAGTAGATTAGCTTTTTTTGTTTTTCATATACTTGCTCTTAGATTTAGCACCACCATGGTTCTGGTTTAGGTTCTCACTGTCAAGAATATGATATTGCACTTAGTTTTATCTCCTGGTTGCTAGAATTAGATGAAGAACTGTGGGTATTGGAATGAACTTGGTTGCTTCTAGGACGGGCATGGGGAAGATCATTTTTTTTATCTTGTGGAGGGCGGGTCGAAAATATTTGAGTGGTTTACTTTGTATGTGTTCCCCTGATAATTGAATATTATTTTATCGTCCTGCCTTTGCTCCTCTAGGAGCTTGTCAACAGAAATTATGCTCCTGTAGCAGTACGTGCAAGCCATTAGCTATATTTGTGTTCAGAGCTCTTGGTGTTGTCCAAATTTAAAATAGCCAGTGAAATTAATGCTGCTTGGCATAAATTGTCCCATATGGGTTGCTCCCTATCATCATTTTGTTACTGTAGTATTGGTCGTTAATCTTGTTTCTGTCCACCCAGGGACCTGACTTCGTGGTGAGGATGATGGAGGAAAAACTTGTGGGGATACTAGAGATGGTGGGCCAATAGCCGCCATCGCTGGAAGTTTGATATTTTGGAGGGCTGAGCGCTCCCAAACGATAAGACTGCTGGCGTGAGCACAACATGGAACCGGTGAGGTCATTCCCTCCTCCTTCCTCCTCGGCCCCCTTCTCTCTACTTTGAGCTCGTGGCCATCGTGCCACAGCTATACCATGCTCTGATTCATGGCCTGCATAGCTATACCATACTCTCATTCGTGGCCAATGAGCCATTCCTGTTTTCGGGTTAGGGTTTTGTACTTCTTGAGCTCATTTAGCTCAATTGGCTACTGTTCAAAGTTAATTGGCTTTGTGCTAAGTGTTAATTGTTGCTTGCTATGGCTTCTGGATACAGCAATTGTACCCCATTATTCTTTTCTAGGTCAATTCTCTAAAAAAATCCCAATTTCTAGCGTTATTGTTCCTCCGATAGGTTTAACAACTAGATGTGATGGTCATGGTTATTTGTGTTGATGCCAGAATTTGGGAATTGCAACTGTTTACCTAGGATTGCTAAATAATCCTTGATAATGTCTACATAGACTAGATGAAGATATTTGGTACTTATACCAAGGAATGAGTAATGTAGGTGTTGTGCAATTTGTTATTTCTTGGACGATGATGAATGGGTTCCAGAACATAGCTGTGTTTTTTAGAATCTGGTTTGGTCATTATTATGATTGCATAAACTGAGTGAGGCATAGTGTTTATCTACCGTGAATCTTTCTCGCTTATATATTGTGTCTCTATGTTGTGTTCATTAGAGAGAGACCTGACTCTATGGTTCTTTTTGAATATCACAGGAGATGATAGTGAACGGGGGGAAACCTGGAAGTCACAGGCTGAGGGTGGGAAGTGCCTCATGCGCTTAGCTCGTTTTGTAATCAACACAAGTGGTGCGTCGGTCCAGGTGAGTCCATGGTCTCCTCTCTCTCCCCCCCCCCCCCCCCCCCCCCCTGTGCCCCTGAGATGGTCCTGCATCGAGCCACTGATTTAGAGTTTGGTTGTGTGGTCATGTTGTTTGTGGTGGTCGCCTCCCTGCTGGTTCGACATGATTCATAATTTGTTTGGGTTGCTCTTGGAGCCAATATTAATGTTGTTCTGAAGATATGGTTTATTTATTGGTTCCTTTTAGCATATCATCATTCTTTTGTTGCAAAAAAGTTGCACTAAAAATCTGTGCATACAAGCATTTGATTTTGTTAGTTTGTCTCTACAATTGGGTTTTGAGTATACTAGCAGCAACATAGTGCAACAGATTTTACTAACAGTCTACAAGGATATGTATGTCACCCTGCTGTTAGTAGCATTTCCCGCTTTTGAGTATCATTACCGTTTCTGTAACATGGCATTGTTATGTACTCCCTCCGTCCCATAATATAAGAGCGTTTATACACCACACTAGTGTCAAGAACGCTTTTATATTATGTGACAGGGAGCTTTTTTTTTTTTTTTAGAAAAGAGGGATGACCCCCGGCCTCTGCATCCGGGAGATGCATACGGCCATATTATTGATTATTCTCGAGAACCTTACAAAGTATTACAACAATAAGTCTGAATCCACCATCTTGGCAACACATGCCACTACTCCTACCCAAAATGATGAAGGGGTGCTAGCTAGGCCACTACCCGAATCACTCACCTAAGCCTAACATCAAAAGCCGGAAACCGAAACATATTCGGAATCCCCAGCCGAGCCACATACTGGGTCTGGGGCACAATCCGGTCAGACGCACTCGTGTGTCGTCGCCACCATCTTCCGCAGGTCCATCTTCAGATCATATCGAGGTTTCTACCTTATCTGGCCACTCAGCCATCGGCGTCACCATGACGCCAGACAGCAACCTCCTCCTGCGCGAGTCCATCTCCGCGCATCGGGCGGCGAACCTCCACAGCGCCATGCCGCCGATCCTCGCCGCCATCAATGAGTGAGATGAAGTACCGCTCCACCACGGCAAGTACATTAGTGCTAAGCGAAACGGCTCACAACCGCAAGTCATCGGACGAAGGCGAAGATCCATGGAGAAGGCCAAAAGGGGCATAGCCAAAGCAGTGGTCAGGGATTGGACCGAGAACACGGCAGCCGCCACTGATAAGAACAGGCTACCTCACACCGTCACCACGCCACCAGCAGCTCCACCCCACACGAGCAATCCCCGGAAGACGCCTTCAAGAAGGATCACGGCACCGGATGCCGCCATCGACCATGCAAGGGGAGGGCAGGTCTTCACCTGTGCTCGAGGGAGAAGTGGGAGGGGAGAACCACACCAAAGCCTCCAGGAAGGACCACGGCGCCGAAGACGTCGCCTTTGGTGAGGCCGCCGCGCCGGCCAGGGGTTTCCCCCGGAATCACGCCCAACCACCAGATCCGTCCGTCCAGATCCCCCAAGACGGCGACGAAGCCACCAGGGGCTGGAGCAGGGCGCAGATCGGAGCAGATCATGGGCAGGAACGGAGCTTCTCCAGGAGCGCAGGACGACCCACGCGGGGGCGCCGCCTCTCCATCGCCCGCCACCCCCCCGCCGACCGCACGGCCAGGGAGGCAGCCCGCCAGCACCTACCGGCGCAGCCCGCCGCACCGGCCACGCCGGACACCGCCCATCGGAGCCGCCGTCCCGGACGCCGTGGCCCTCCGCGAAGGCGAAGCCACCAGATCCCCGCTGCCACCTTCATTGGTGTCGTGCGGCCGGGCCGGCGAGCACCTCAGGCGGCGGCGGAGGGAGGGGATAGGGAGGGGGAGGCGCGGAGGGGATTAGGGTTTCGCCCCCGGGTCGCCTCAGGCGAGGCGACGCGAGGGGAGGGGCGGCGGAGGGGAGAGGGGCGGCGGAGAAAATATCAATGTGACAGGGAGTACATTGTAAACTACTTTTTTCTTTTCAAGAAGAATCGTTATCTTGATTTGTAATTAATAAGGGCCAAAAGTTTGTACCGTTTCTGTAACCTTGCATTGTTATGTGCATTGTAAACTATACTTTTCTTTTCAAGAAGAATTGTGATCTTGATCTGTAATTAATAAGCACCAGAAGTCTAGGAATTTCATTATGATTTTAATTGACCAGAATTCAGAATGCTTTCCACACTATGGTATTTCTTGGATAATGAATAATATTGATCTCTAACTTTAACGTTCATATTGAGCACCTAAGTTTTCACATCAAATGGGTTTATTTTTCTGAACCTACATGCTCATATATGCAGGCGAGCCGGCCTCATGTCCGGCACCCCAAGTCTGCATTGCCCAGCATGTGGGGAGGTATGTGTCATTTACTACGGTGGTGTTGCTGCTTTGGTGGCATTGACGGCATCGAGCTGGGAGCCGGCGAGGTAGACTCCAGCATTGACCAGGGCCATCATGGGCTCCACCTGAGCCTTCTTGCCGGCGTACTGCTGATCGTCTCAGTCGAGCTCTGTCTCTACTTCGAGAGCATCCTCGACACCAGCGGCAAGAAGAAATTGAAACTCACATCCGGCGTCCATGGCTGCGAGCCTGGCTGACGTCGGCCAGGAGGTGGACCTGCACGACGCCGACAACTTTGGAGACCAGCGGTGTTGCTGGCTCTCATTCTTCTTCCACTCCGGCGTAGGTGGTAAGCCACTGGTTCCCTCCTCTCCGCTCTCGCTCTTGTGCTCTGTGTGTCCACAGCCATCGTGCCATGGTGAATTTTGTGCTGGCCATTGTGGCATTGTGTGTCCACTGCTTATATAACACTTGAGTCCTTGTTTCACCTTTCAAAGTTAAACAATAATTTTGTTGTCAACGTGAGTTGAACCAGCAATCTTCACAGAAACAAGCTTCATTACCAGACTCTTGTAGCTTTAAAATATAGGATGAAAGTGTTCTCATTGCGCGTTCTCGACCGTACTTAATACTTACTATTTTTGACAGGAAATATCAGGGAAGTTACTTAAAGATGCCAGTTGTAACTCAGATGTTCAAAACAGAACAATTCTTTTATCTTTTTGGGGATATTCGTAGAATTATGCACGTCTATCTCACTATCTGCTCATTACATTGACTTGGTTGTCCGTCACGCTATAAACCACTCTATTGCTCATATTAGAATGCTTCTTTCTCTTAAGGGATATTAGCATAATAAAATTATAGCTAGAAATATTTTCCTGGTTGCCTGAACGGCATGGATGGCTGCGTTTGTTTTTTCTCTGGGTGATGGGTGTTGGATTGTATGAAGCGTCTCCAACTCCCATACATGGGAGCCCACGTATTTGTATTGACCATTGCTTGTGTTACAAGGATGCCTCGGTTGTTATAGAGATCAACCGTGAGGAGATTTACAAGGGGGAGATAAGCAGAGATAAGATACAGAGTTAAGTAAACAGCACAATATCTATCTCCTAACCTCTGGCGCACTCCTCGGGTATATGCGCCAACTACAGCCAATGTCACATGTTTAACACCCTCCCATAATCATAACTTTACTAAGTTAAGATTACGCTTGAACTCCTCAAATGGTCTTGTAGCCAATGCTTTTGTGAAGCCATCTGCAACTTGATCTTTGGAATGCACAAACCGTATGTTCAATTCTTTGTTGGCAACTCTTTCTCTGACAAAGTGATAATCAATCTCAATGTGCTTAGTTCATGCATGAAAAATAGGATTAGCTGACAGATAGGTGGCACCAAGATTATCACATCAAAGACACAGAGTTTGGATATGTTTTATTCCAAGTTCCTTAAGCATAGCCTTTACCCAAATAACCTCGGCTGTAGCATTTGCTAAAGCCTTGTACTCTGCCTCAGTACTGGATCTTGAAACTGTGGCATGTTTCTGTGCACACCAAGATATCAAGTTTGGTCCAAAAAATACTGCAAAGCCACATGTTGATCGTCGATCATCCAAACATCCTGCCCAGTCAGAGTCAGAGAAGGCACTAACAAGAGTGGAGGCAGATTTATTAAAGGTTAGACCAACACTCAAGGTACCATGTATATATCTGAGTATACGTTTTGCCGCTGTCCAGTGTGATGAGGTAGGTGCATGAAGGAACTGACATACTTTGTTGACAGCAAAGGAAATATCAGGCCTGGTGAGTGTCAAGTACTGCAGAGCACCTACCAAACTCCTGTATTTAGTGCCATCTTCTTGACTCAAGACTTCACCTTCTGCAAGAGATAATTTTTCTGTGCTAGACAATGGTGTTGGTGACGATTTACAACCCTTCAATCCAACTCTGCTCAAAAGATCAGTTGCATATTTTTCCTGAGAAAGATGAATACTGCCCTCCCTCAATTTCTTTACCTCAATACCAAGAAAGAAATGCAAATCCCCTAAATCTTTGAGGGCAAACTCTGAATTCAAGTCTTTAACAAGTATGGACGTATTTGACTTATTATAGATGAACAATGATGTATAAGATTTAGATGGAGTGAAACCAAGTGCTTGAAGTTTTAAGTTCAAACGAGAATACCATGCCCGTGGAGCCTGCTTCAGTCCATACAAGGATTTGTCAAGTCCGCACACATGAAAGGGTTTATTTTTGTCCTCAAAACCAGGGGGTTGTTTCATATATACCTCCTCTTCCAGAACACCATGAAGAAACGCATTATGCACATCTAATTGCCTGAGACTCCATCCTCTAGAGACAGCAATAGATAAAACGAGACAAATAGTAGCAGCTTTGACAACAGGACTGAAGGTGTCCTCATAATCAATGACATACCTTTGCTTGAATCCTTTGGCAACAAGTCTGGCTATGTAGCGATCGATCGTACCATCTGCCTTTTTCTTTATCTGAAACACCCATTTGCAATCAATCAAATTTTTACCGTAATGAGCAGGGACCAAGTGCCATGTTTTATTTCTCTTAAGGGCCTGAAACTCTTCTTCCATAGCCTGCTTCCACCTTGAATCGGTGCATGCTTCACGAAAGGTGGTTGGTTCTCCTATTGAGCAAGCTAAACCAAATTTAACTTTATAATTAACCGGCTGGATTACCCCTTCTCAAAGACGTGTATGAGGAGGAGAAGCAAGCTGCTGAGTCGTTGCAGAAGACCCAGCCGCAGAGGATCCAGGCTGCTGCTCTGGAGCAGAAGATCCCGGTGATACCGAGGGGATCCTGTCGCATGCAGGGTCAACCAGATCAGGTGTGGCCGAGGGTGCAGCTGAAGACGATGGGCTCGGTGCAGAAGATCCGAGCGATCCAAACGGATCAGGTTGGGAACCCGTGTCCCCAGCCGCCGATGGACGCGGGCCCCGCCTGACAAAGACCCGCGGCTCGATGGAAAACCACGTGGGCGCGTCCCCGTGCGATGATTGGCCCGTCACAGGCGCACCGGGGGGAGACGGAGCGGGCCGCTACCGCGTGTCGGGCGCGGGTTGATGCAGCGCGTCAGGTGCGGATCCAGGCGCCAATCCACTGCCCCTGTCCGCCTGGCAGGGCGGCGGATCCGAGGATGATCGCGCCAGGTCTGGCGGGACCGATCCCGAGGGGGATTCGGCAGCAGAGCTGCCACCACCCAGGGGACACATAAAATATGGCCCATGTGTGACGTTTTATTGATGATTTTCTATCAGATTTTTTTCTGCTGCTGCATTGCCTTGCCCTGTAACATGATTCTCAGATGCATGGTTAGAAAGATTAGTCACATGATCATTCAAATTATCATCCCCACTATCTATACCGGAGAGATGAGAAGGAAGAAGAAGAATCTCCTTGCGCAAGAGAGCACCAGCATTAGGATGAAGGTGCGCAAAAGGAAAAATGGTCTCATCAAAGACAACATCACGAGATATATAGACTCTACCAGAGGATACATCAAGATACTTGACACCTTTGTGTTGTGCACTGTAGCCCAGAAAAACACACTGCTTAGATCGAAACATGAGTTTTCTAGTGTTATAAGGACGAAGATTAGGCCAATAGGCACAACCGAACACACGGAAGGAATGATAATTAGGACGGGTATGAAGAAGGCGTTGCATGGGTGTCTCATTGTTGATAACATGGCTAGGCAGCATGTTGATGAGATGAACGGCAGTGAGGAACGCCTCATCCCAAAACTTGAGAGGCATGGAGGCGCCCGCAAGAAGGGCAAGCCCAACGTTAACAATGTGACGATGCTTGAGTTCGGCAGAACCGTTTTGTTGGTGTGCATGCGGGGCATGAGACGTGATGAGAAATACCAAGGGTCTGAAAGAACGCATTGAGTCTCTCATATTCGCCGCCCCAGTCAGACTGGACGGCAAGGATTTTGCTATCAAATTGTCGTTCAACAAGTGCTTGAAAATTCTTAAAAACTTGGAAAACGTCGGAGCGTTTTTTAAGGAGATAGATCCAAGTGAATTTGTTGAAATCATCAATGAAACTAACGTACATAGTAGGTGTGTCTACCGACAGAAGAGGGGACCGGACCCCATCCATCGGAAAAAATGAATTGCAAAGCTTTGGTAGAAACACTAGTGGAAACAGGGTAGGGTAATTGATGAGATTTTGCTTGCTGACAAGAATCACAAATAGTTTCATGACTACGCTCACCAACACACGGGAGCTGATTATTTCTAAGCACTTGTTGAACAATAAAAAACGAAGGGTGTCCTAAGCGTGCATGCCACCGTTCCGACGATAGTTTGATGACATCGCACACTTGTTTATTGAAGCTTCTAAACCGTGGGATCAACGGATATAGCCCATGCACACATCTACCTCGATAGAGAACCCTTCTCGTGACCTGATCCTTAATCAAAAAGAAATAGGGGTGAAATTCTAAGAACACATGATTGTCAAGAGCAATGCGATGAACAGAAAGAAGGTTCTTAGAGGTGTCAGGAACATGCAAGATATTTCTAAGATGGATATCACGATGAGGGGTTTTGATAATTGAATGACCAACATGATCTATATCCATACCTTCTCCATTGGCATTGTGGATCTGATCATGACCATTGTATTTCTCGTGCATCGTCGCCTTCTCGAGTTCATGGGTGATGTGGTTTGTGGCACCGGAGTCCGCATACCAATTTGTGTCAACACCATAGGAGTTGTCCACAGCAGCTACAACTTTCTTGCGTTGGGAGTTGTCGTCGGCATAGCGCCAGTCACAATCCTTAGCAATGTGGTTATTTTTTTACAAATCTGACACTTACTTTCATAACCACCATACCCCTGAAAAATGCGCCCCCTATTGTTGTTGGAGAAGGGGCGCTGCCGAGGATTGTTGCCCCCACCGGAGTTGTGGTAGTGGCCACCGCCGCCGCCGGAGTTCTGGTAGTGGCCGCCGCCGCCACCACCACCGCTGCTGTTGTATTGGCCGCCGCCGCCACCACCATTGTGGTAGCCGCCGCTGCCACCCTGATTGCTGCCACCACAAGATCCACCGCCGCCGTTCTTGGGGGGGTAGCGGGAGCCCTTGGAGAAGCCGCCACGCCCCCGAGTGGCAGTGTTTGCAGAGGACTTGAAGGCACCTGCACCGGTGCCCTGGAACATCTCCATTCGCTGATCGAAGTTGGCCACCATACCAAACAGATCGTCAACGGAGACAGGATCGGTTCGAACATCGAGAGCAGAGATGAGGGGCTGATAGTCCATATCGAGCCCGGCTATGATGAAGGAGATGAGCTCTTGCTCAGTGATGGGTTTGCCGGCTGCTGCTAGTTCGTCGGAGAGAGATCGCATATGACTGAAGAAGGTGGCTGCAGATTGGGTGCCCTTTTGGGCGTTGGAGAGGGCAATGCGGCAGTTGTTTTCATGAGATCGTGATTGGGCTGCAAACATGTTTGCGAGAGCCAACCATATGGCAGAAGAGGTTTCTAAGGAAGCAACCTGAACCAAGACCTCCTTGGAGAGATTTCGGAGCAAGTAGGCGACTATCTATTGATCTTGGATTAACCAAGGGTTGTGGGCAGGGTTGGGACCGATCTGGTCTTTCCCGTCGGAGGTTTTGGTGGTGATGGTCTTGGATGGCTCGGGATTGTTTTGTCGACATACCCATATAGTCCCGCCCCCATGATTTGGGAGCGAGCTTGGGCTCGCCAAAGGATGTAGCTCCTTTCTGAATCTTCACGCTTGATAGCTCCTTTCTGAGAACACTTTTTTAAAATAATTACCGTATTACAAGTTTATTATTTTTCCTGGAAACTTGGTCACATATAATGACACAATGGGAAGGTTTTCCAATTTTTTGATTTTTTTTGAATTTTTTATGCCCGTTTCAAAATGCGGTCAAAACGGCGGGCTTGACCGTTCCTAGCTAGTGGTTGAATCTTGGAAATTTTTTGGTGTTTGTATGATTAAATAGATACTTATGTACCTATAAATGATTTTTGGAAAAAATAAAGAGCAAACTATGAGGCAGCTACAGTTCAAATTTGACCCGTTTCCAACTAAATCGACGACAATTTGTCTTTTTCACCAAAGGTAGATCAAAACTTTTTTCACCCAACCATTTTGTCAATTGTGCATTATATATGGCCTAGTATTTTATAAAAAAGATTTGGTCGAATTTTGCAACAATTATTTGGTAGTTCCTTCACAAAAAACCTCCTTTTGGGCACTCAAAAAATGAAAAATGAATTTTCCGTGCAAAGAAAATGAAAACTTCCTTAGGCAACATTGTTTGGAATTCCAAGATGCACCCTTGTGCACAATATGAGATCATTTGAACAAACCATGCCATGAATGTGGCCATAAGATTGATCATTTGGCTTGAAAGCCCTGAATCTTCATGCTTGATAGCTCCTTTCTGAGAACACTTTTTTAAAATAATTACCGTATTACAAGTTTATTATTTTTACTGGAAACTTTATCACATATAATGACACAATGCGAAGGTTTTTCAATTTTTTGATTTTTTTTGAATTTTTTATGCCCGTTTCAAAATGCGGTCAAAACGGCGGGCTTGACCGTTCCTTGCTAGTGGTTGAATCTTGGAATTTTTTTGGTATTTTTATGATTAAATAGATACTTCTGTACCTATAAATGATTTTTGAAAAAAATAAAGAGCAAACTATGAGGCAGCTACAGTTCAAATTTGACCCGTTTCCAGCTGAATCGACGGTAATTTGTCTTTTTCACCAGAGGTAGATCAAAACTTTTTTCACCTAACCATTTTGTCAATTGTGCAATATGTATGGCCTAGTATTTTATAAAAATGGTTTGGTCCAATTTTGCAACAATTATTTGGTAGTTCCTTCACAAAAAAACTTCCTTTTGGGCACTTGGAAAATGAAAAATGAAATTTCCGTGCAAAGAAAATGAAAACTTCCTTAGGCAATTGACATGGCATCCAATATGCACCCTAATGCAAAGTATGATATATTTTGAACAAATTATGCCATTCTAAAATGCACCCTCGTGCAAAAAAATACAAGAGAAACAAATAGAAAAACACAATTACATAAGCTTTGTTCTTATTGGTTGAAATGTTTGTGCCATGGATCGGTGACATGGCATCCATCCATCCATCCATCCATCCATCCATGTAAAGAAAAAAATAGAAAGAAAGAAAAAGAACCCCCATCCTCGGGGCAGCCCAACCACCCAAACCCTATCCTCTCGCCAGATCCATCGTCGCCGCCCCCTTCTCCCCCCTCATCCCCTCCAACCACACAAACCCTATCCCCTCCCCAGATCCAATCTCGCCGCCGGCCTCACTCTCCCCCCTCATCCTCTCCCACTCGCGCACAATCCCCCCACGGTGGCTCCTCCCCATTCCCCCCGCGGCTCCGACCATGGCCGCCGTCCTCGCGTCGCCACCACCCGCCCCTCCCCCCACTCTCCTCGATCCAAATCGCCATGCTCTGCTCCTCCCTCCCTCCCCTCCGACAAGATCCCCACGCTCTGCTCCTTCCTCCCTCTCTCCCCCTCCGGCAAGATCCAGCGCGCGGCCTCCCTCTCCTCCGGAAAGCTCCACCGCCACCGCCCCCACCCAACGCCGCCACCTCCACCCAACGCCGACCTCGTATCCACCACCCACACTCCCCCCTCGCCATGACCGCTTGGATGGATGGATGGGGAACCGGGACTGACGCGCTGTTGTCCACCAGTTCCTCGAGGGAGGCCAGCCGACCATGGAGGCCCGACCCCAACCGACGCATGGACGGACGGATGGATGGATGGCTGGGGTGAAACCCTAGCCCCACACCCACCCATCCCCATCCCCATCCCCGTGGAGCTCTTCTCTGTTCCTCGGCGGGGACCCGAGCTTGCTGATGTGGTGGCCCTCGACTCCGGCGAAGCCAAAGGTATGTACGCCCCCCTCCTTCCCCTCGTCTTTTCTTCTTCTTCTTCTTCTGGATTTGCCCATCTGATTTGCGCAGTTTGTTTGTGCAGGCCATCACCATCACCATGGAACAAGTCAAGGAGGAGGCCATCGCCATGGAAGGAAGGTCATGGTAAGAGGTGTGTGTGTGTGTGTGTTCCAGCCATGGTCAGGTCCAGATTTCGTGCTACTGTATTTACAGAGTAGTTAAGGATGTTTAGGTTGATGGTCAGATTAGCCCCTTTCAAATTTCATATATTAATCAATGGAGCACTAGCAGCCAACCTTGGAGATGGGCGTGCAAGTGTCTGACCTCCAACCCTGAATGTGTTCTTTCCATATTTCTACAGCACTAGTACCAAACTGCCATTACAAACATGTCATATATATGAGTTGCTTATGTTCAGTAAATTTCATGAATGTATGAGTGTTTGTCCATCAAAATCAGGAGGTGTAGTATATATCTACCAGGGATAGTTATCATTGTTGCTTACAGGTTACCATAGTGTTGCAGTTCATAGTAAATGCATTTCTAGTAGAAGTCATAATATATCAAGGACGGATAAGAGATCATCTACTTTCAGAAGGTTTTACTTGGTTGGTTGATTAGTTTTTTTCTGTAGAATAGACTCCGGGCTGTGTATAATGGGCATTTCGGGCTGTGTATAATGGGCATTTCTAATTCACGTGTATCATTGATTGTATTATTTTCCTGTTGAGTGACTTTTAACTATAGAAGAGAAATCATCTATTTCTTTGCAGTTTCGTTTGACTTATCCTTTGGTTTTAACTATACATCAGAGTGTACCATTGATTGTATTATGCTGCTGCTGATGTGCTATTTATAGCTACAGTTTGACACTATTAGTTAGGCTTGCTGGACATGTCATGGTACACGCCTTTGTCTTTTTTAGCATCAACAAATGTTTATCTATTGTGAAGTACTATTAATTAGGCTAAAAAGATTTTTGTTTTCTGGCGCCTATGGGTTCTTGGCCTTTGTTTATCTGTTATGCTGTGTGCTGTGCAAATATCAATAAACCACACTAACCTACTGCTGCTATTTTCAGGTACGCCATCACAAAAGCCTTCTGTGTTGCTTTTGTCATGACATTCTTCTTGGTATTTGCCGTTGTGCTAGTCGGGGGTGCTGCTGCTACATTTGGCGGAGCTACCGCTGCCGCCCCAAAGGGCAACCTTCATCAGACACTACCTCATAACAGTGCCTCAAAGTTCTGTGCCCCATCTCCCCTCTTTCTAAATTACCGAACAAACTATGCCAAACAAAACTCATATGCTTATGCTGCGCTTACTTTTAATCTTGTGAACATGCTAATTTAGAGGATGTACTGTAGTTCCACTCATTTATTCTGTGTGATGAGCTTACTTTTGTACTGTAGCCACCTTCTTGTTTACTTTGCTGAATCCTGTCTTGTGTACTAATCATGAGTTACTAGCATTTGGCTTCTCTGTGCTAATTAAACCTGATAAGTATGTATACTTCTTTGAGATACAAATTCCACATTGCATGTTTATGTGCTAATTAAACCTGATAAGTATGTATACTTCTTTGAGATACAAATTCCACATTGCATGTTTATGAGGTTCAATTTCTACAGATGTTGCCAAATGAATGTGTCAACATATCTCTCATTAGGGGTTGTTTTAAACCGCAAATGATCTACTGTATCAATTTTTTGTTGTTCAAAGATTGAAATCCTGGTTCATTTTCAAAGATCGAAATGTTGTTGATCCTGTTCTTCTATGCTTAAATGGTAAAAATGTCGCATTTTGCTTGTTCTAACCATTTTTCTTGATAACTTGTAGATGCTGGCCTTCATTCATGTTTTGTCGTGAGGTCCAGGATGAACAAGTTGGGTGAAGCATTGGAGCTAGTTATACTGTGATAGTTATGTTACCTGATGTGAACATTTTTTTATTGTAAACTTGATGTGAACCATATTTTTCTGTAATAATGTGTTACCAGGATGAACCATCCTTGCTGTGTTACCAGGGTGAACAAGTTTGATTGTAATAATGTGCCAAGTTTGGCTCCTTCTGATTGTATTCGTGATGTGTACCATATTTTTCCTGATTAGTCATGCTCTGTTTGAAGCATTTTGTTTTCTCTTTGTTCGGATTTAAATATTGTTATTTATTTACAGGAAAATTGAGATCTGAAGAATATAACACTGACAATTGGGACCCACTTGTTAGAACCTGACAACTGGGTCCCATCTCACTAGTGGGCTCATATTTTGGAAAAAATAAAATAAAAAAGGCCATGGCCTAGAAAATAAAAAGGTTGAATTCTTGGGCCAGGCCCATGTAGCTAATAAAAGCACAGGAAAAAATTATAGAAAGACCGAATTGTTGGGCTAGGCCCATGTAGAAAACCGAATTGGACCGGGCTGAATCTTGTGCCACATCAGCTTGCCACGCTGGATGCCTATGTGGACTGGGGAGGCTGCTAGTGACCAAAATGCCACAGTAGGAATATTTTGGTCGTAAACGTCCACGACCTTCTCACAGAGAAGGTCGCTATAGTCAGTTTACGACCCTCAGCTTTTGACCTTCTGTTTTTGGTCACAAAAAGGTCGCAAATGAAAAACTATGACCTTTCAGTGACCAATAGTGGAGGTCACAAGATAGCATATTTCTTGTAGTGGATGGTCAGGGATGTTGCCTTCTTGAGTGGGTTCCATGTTGCCTCCTTTGAGTGGGTTCCAGAACATAACTATTGTTTGAATTCTGGATATATCTAGTATTTTAATTCTAGTTTGGTCATGCTGTTCTGGAGTAGCTCCTATTTACCAAGTGTATGTGTCAAGGTTTTAGAGTCAACGGGTCATTCTGGGCTAGCGACTCTTGACTAGTCGTGACTAGTAGACTCGTGGTCGACTAGTCGACGTGAGTTACCAGGTGAGCAGCAGACCAGCAGCAGTCGCCGACAACCAGGGGAGGAGCTGCAGACCAGCTTGTGGCGGTGCCGGTCGGCAGGATTGTGGGGAGGTGGCGGCGGTCAAGGGAGAGGGTCTCCTAAGCCAGGATAGGTTTGGGTTGGGGGAACCTGGGTGATCTAGGTTTCACGGGGGGATTGGGCAAGCAAATAGAAAAAAAAGAATGACAGACAGGGCCAACTTTTAGTAGTTTGACTCAAAAACCTGGACTAGTCGAGACTAGTCGATTGAGTCGTTGGACTCAGCCAATTAGTCGAGTCAACCTTGCAGTTACGACTCGTAGACTAGTCGAGGTTGACAACTAGTCGCGACTTAGTCGTTCGACTCGAAAACCATGTGTGTCGTTGCATAGTAGTTTGTCCACCCTGAACATACGTTTTGCATTTTTTGGAGCCATGGACCTTACCTCGCTCATTTTTTGTCAGCATGCACCTCTGTCTTGTGTTGTGTTCATTAGAGAGACGTGACTTGATTTTTTCAATATTACAGGAGATCATTGCCGAAGGGCGGGTTTCCTGCGACGGTCGTGCTTCATTTATTTACAGTAGATCAAAGAGAGGTCATTTCCTGCTGACAAAGTGACTCTTACTATAGACCGGCTATCTCCAAGTTGAAATCGAGGTTTGGCATGGTCCATTGTACACACCTTTGGCTCAATTACAACATGCTTCACGCCTTTTTTAATCTTTGTTGTTAATGTTCTGAGACTTAGAGATGGGATTAATTCATGATTAAGAAATGCTTAGAATCAAGAAAATGGATGCCAATGATGATATTTATTGTTACCATGGCGTTTGCATATATTTCTTGCTTTGGTTTCCTCACTGTAAATCGTCATGGTTCCATTTATGCGTATATAAACTGGTTCTGAAATTTACATGGCTTTGGGTTTCAATCAATATAAGTTGTTATGAGTTATGACATCTTAGCAGCCTTATAATATTACTATTGTTTTTCCTTTTTAGTGTTTGGTTGCCCTAGCCACAAATTGCTGTTTTGTTTTGTAATCACTGATCACAATTACTCCCTCAGTTCCTAAATATAAGTCTTTCTAGAGATTTCACTATGGACTACACTAGAGGCAAACGCGCGCCTTGCCGCGCCGTTTTTCTCATTGTTGTTGTGAAAATGGTTTTATAGGCAATCAATCTAAACAATGTATTGTTTTAAGGGGCGAAACATCACATATAAAAGTATATTTACCAAAACAAAAGTAGGCAATCAGCCAAGCTCTGGGACATTTTGTACTATAGAGAAGTCCGTTGGATTATAGTTACATATTTTTTACTAAACATTACTTCCCTTCCCCAGCATATTAATTGTTCCTGGGAGCACACATTGGGATGAAACATATTGCAAGGCCATTATTTTCCGCATCTCTTCCAGTGTCAACCAATCCACCAATCAGGCATGCCATCCAAAAAGAGGAGCTCCAACCATGTCTTACCAAGACACAATATCAGTTATCTCCAAACAGAAGATAGGTGCTCCTACAAAGGAAGAAATGCTAATCATTTCAATATGTTTTCTGTCCATCTCTTACATAGTACAGAGGATATCATAGGACAATTACAGCCATACTGCCATAAATCAATCAATCCATCATTTATTTGACACAAAGTTCCTCTGTAGGTCGAGCTACATGGAACCTCTTATCTTCAGCCCTCCAACATTGTTTTGAGATCCGTACTCTTCAACTAACTTACAACAAGAAGATTTCTCTTTTTTGTTTCTCTCAAATGAAACAACGCATAGACCACAAACTTTGTAGATCAAACAAACTTTACAAGTTCAATGTGTGAAAAAACTTTCAGAATTTTTGGACCAACAAAAATATACAAAATGAAGATTTTTTTCATTAAAAAACAATAATTTTTAGCATTTAAAATGCATGAAAAAATCTGAAAGTTTTTTCCCACATAGTAATTAGAATGTTTTGTTGTCTTGCAAAGTTTGAAACTTATACGTTGTTTTGTTTGAGAGAAACAAAAATGACAAATGTGCCTGCACGGATCAAGATGCGAAAATGGAAGGCTAAGATAAGTGGTACCACGTAGCTCGAGCTACACAAAATCTTCTTTGACACAAAGTTCCTTTGTTTGAAGGACAAATACCATACATAAGCACACTATCTTACTGCAATCATCAAGATATTTCTCTCACCTTAGCTTTTTATAAATGTCAATTTTGCTATAATTAATACACTACTAAGCTTCTATTGCAGGCCTGGAGTGATAATCCTCTTCTTCATCTTCAATCAAAAGTCTGCTGATAAACAAGTGTATAATCAAAATTTCACTTGACAAAAACAATAAAAGCAGCATAACAATGATGCATGCATATCTGAAAAGAAGCTTTCAACTTAATGTTGTTTTGTCAGATAAGAGACTATAGTTGCCATGATAAAAAATAAAAAATGTCAGGTATTGTTGATGCAACTTGCTAACAAGTGGCGATAATACTTGCAACCTTGTGGGCACAATGAAAAACATAGAGCTAACTTATAATAATGGACCAACAGATCATAACAGAAGAGTGGAACTATCATTTAAAATGTGTGCGAGACATGGCAGTACTGGAGATCACAGAGCATAGCTAGATCCAAAATCTTGGATTTCCACAGCCGTTGATACTAATATATTCTTGTAATTTGAACTGGCTAGAAGTCAAAATGGGAAAGAAGAATAAATCATTGTTTAATTTGAAAGATACTCTGGCTATTTGAAATGATAATGACTTAACTATTGCCATTTGAAGAATCTACAGGTGCGTGACCATTGCAGAAGCAGTCATTATTAGCATCCATTATTCCAAAGCTCTTTAGCTCATAAGCTTTTTAAAATCTGTGTTCATACATGTACATCATCACAGCTTCAGTACAGGTTGTCATGATTGAAATTAGGAAGAGGAAGATCAAATTTTGTTCGTCAAAATGATAACATTGCAGCATGGTACTACCGAGTATTTATTCCTGCAGTAAAAGCTATATAAATCATAGAAAGTTGAATTTTCTGAACACCATTCTTTTGGACAGACGTACGCCACAACAAAATATATTTGACCTTAAAGGAGGTATCAGCCGATAGTTCCCAAGCTTCTCTCATTTATCATTAGTTCCTTCTGCCATCAAAGAATCAACATTCATAGTAAATTGGAACATGCAAATCATCACTACTGCTTCAGAAATGTATAGTAATATTGCAGAAATGCTCATATGTAACAATGGACATTAACTAAATTAAACTATATCCAGCTAGCTGTTACTTAACAGAACGTGGATCCAGATGGATCAATCCTTACCTTAGCTCCAGTAATGCTTTTGCTAACCAACTCAAAAAAACATAGAATGTGGATCCAGATTTTTTTTTTGTTTTTCACTGTCCATGCAACACCTCCCCTCTGCGAAAAGTGGCGGTCAAAGCCCGTGTAAGCGACGACTGGTTCATCAGGAACCGACGATATGGCAATAGGCGACACGCGCAAAGCAGCTCCACCTAGGAGGTGGGATACGACATTTCTCCATCTGACAGGCAGGGGCATTGCAGTCAGAAAAAATGCAACATCATTGTGGGATCGCTGTTTCCCCGGAGCTTAGTAACTGAAGAGATGACAATGTTACCTTAAAACACTATATATTTTATTATTGAAGCCTAGTACCTCATTTCTGCCATGTGAACTCAAGCACAACTTCTGAAGTTGAAGCTAGACAGTGATTCAGAGAAGGACATGTTTTCATTACTCCATCTGCATTCTTATTCATTCAAAATGGTGAGACTCCATGTCTCTTTCAGTTTTGCTTGGTAAACAATCTCTTATTTTAGGAATGTACCTATGCTATTAGAATACGAAACCCACTAAAAGCTTACCAGAGTTGCATAAACCTGAATGGTAATACCAAAATACTTTGAATGAGTGCTCAGTTCTTCAGTCTCTTATTCAGGGCAAGCAACATCAGCTATGAAATTAGAGGACTGACTGACTAAAAGCTTTTATCAGAGTTGCATAAATCTAACGGAATACCAAAATACTTGCATGCCCAGTTCTTCCATTAAAGCCATCTGTTATGCAAAAGTCAAAAAGAAATTGCATACATGAAAGATGTAGTTCTTTAGCAAATAAAAATGTAGGATGAAGTTACCAATTCATGTTCCAAATAGCTCATTGGACCAAAAACATACCCCAGTTACAGATTTAGCTAGCAATTTATGTCGTAGACAGCTCAGCAGTCTTGTGCAATTCATGCTCCTAATTATGTTTGAAATCTTTCAATGAACATACCTCTTGCTGTCTTGCAAGCTAAAATCCACCATCTGGAAGATTGATGATATTTTGTCTCACCAAGAAAGGAAATCAAACTCCTACTCATTGCATTATATTCACAAGGTGGAGAGCATTTTGGTTTATCGCAAGAGCGACATAGAGTTAGATGTACAAAATTCAAAAACTAAATGAACAATAGCCAGTTTGTTGTAGTGGAACATAGAGTTTGGTGTACAATTGACCGGTTTTTAAGTGCACCAAAAGAAGGCCAAATAAAGACGACATGAAGCAGAAGTTTGCATGTCTTAGCCTGAACCACTACCAACACGTGAACATAAAACTATGGTACTGGCAGAACAGAGATGACGGTTTTGCTGATGCTAGCCATTCCGTCAAACACTTCTGTGCCCCACGAGGAGGTGGGCATCCTACACATTGATCGCCCGATTGGGTGGCTAGTTGCTTACTACCATCGAGATGCGCTAGGCTAGGTAGCAACGGATGCTAGGAGTGCACCACCAGCTGCCCTCTCACTCTAGGCTGTTAGAAGTATAATTATGATTATGTTTAAGTTAGAGATTAGGAGTTAGAGATAGAATAGGATTAAATCGTGTACGACTTGTCCTCTACTCCAAGTCTCTCTCTCTCATATTGTACTTTATATATACCCCACACTTGGGTCAGATCAATACAACAGAAACAACACAATATTCATCCATCCTATATTTTCTACATGGTATTAGAGCGGTTAGTCTCACAACGCCGATCCTAGGTTCTTCCACCACTTCCGCAGCGCGCCGCCCCCGGGGAGATTAATCTCCTCTCCCCGGGGGCGCGGCATCTGATCATCAAAGATAGATCGGTTCATTAGATTAGATTCAATTTTCGAATTCCCAATCTCCATCCAGTAGATTACCTTTTTAGTCACCAAATAAATCTCATAGCCCTTATATTCCAGTAAAAATCAGTGCAAGTTCATGGCGGCGATCATGGTGGGCTCAACCAGGCGCTGCTGCATGCGGCCGGCTTCACGTTGGAACTCCACGGGCGCAGGCCAGGAGGGCCAGCCCCGACAGAAGGCTTTGATCAAGCAGCACCGGCGGCTTCGTTCGATCCGATCTCCAACGCCAGCTACACCTCCAGTCTTGCACCGATCGCAGCAAACGAGTCCATCAACATGCGGCAATGACCGGCCTTAGATCCGATCTACATCAACCTCCAAACGCACTGCTGAGTACAGCGGATGCGAGCGTCCGGCCAGAGGGCCATAGGCGGTGCGGACACTGACGCGGCAATCTGCGCGCGTTTCCACTCTCCAGCTTCATCGACCGGCGCACTCTCCAGCATCAGCTTCTCACGCACGCGCCATCAAAAAGCAGCAGTCCACGCACGGGTCCAGGTATGGGCATGCATATGTATCCAGTCATGTACCTATCTCCCGTAGTTTCCAGCCATCTGCCCAAGCGACTGCGTCATGCATCAGCCGGTCTGGGCTCGTCCGCGCACGGGACTATGCACCAGCAGAACACATCTACCCCGAGCCGGACTGCAACTACATCAATATCTACACCGAGCGATCGACTCCTCCACCGAGCCGAACTGCATAACCTACACCGAGCTGTACGACTACATCGTCAGAAAAATAAAATCTTCATCAAGTACATCTACAAGAAGCGACACCAACATGCATCGTCCACACGCCAGGCCAGTGTGGAAAGAGATGCAATTCTTCATCGACTTCTTCGGCACGACACGACATCGACACACCGTCGTTGCAAGGGACGCCTTCAAGCGACATCATCGTCGACACGCTGCTGCTACGCCAACGCCGATACTTCATCGTCAATGTCTTCATCAACGTGGTCTTCACCAACATCTTCATCAACACACCGCCGCCGCCGCCCCGTCCATAAGATGGACACCTAGCGTCCTCTGACGGACTTTTCTGCAAGACGCGACCTCGACGACGGCAATGACCGCGTCACGACGACGGCATCTTCCGCGTCATCCATGACGGCACGACTGCATCGACACGGCGTCACTACAATGACGACCCTACACGGCCACACGGTTCTGGCAAAACCGATGTGTGCTCGATGGGCTTCCTCCGGTCTTGGCAAAATTGGTGGACTCATCGCCGATGGCACCCTCTGACATCCGCAATGTGCATCATCCACGTCTGCAGCTCCGTCATAGCACATTTTTTTTGCGCCCCCGGCTTTGTGCGGCTTCATCATCCACGACGACCACACCATCGACCATGACTACCTCGACCATGACTACCTCGACCATGCCTACATCATCATGATCGGCTACCTTGACATTAATGGCTACGTCTACAGCAACTCATCGGCAACAACTCCAGTCAACAACGTCCGCCTCGTCACTTGCGTCCACGACACTCCCGCTGTGACTGCGGGAGGGAATAGAAGAGAAGGCAGGAAGGCACCAGAAGGGGACGCAGTCACCGTTTTAACTGCCGACCCATCAGAGACGCAGTTGATAATGGCGCAACGGAGAAGACGACAAAAGAGCAAGACTTCAAATTCAGTCGTAATCGTCCGCTTCACTCCCGCTATGACTGAGAGGGAATGTTAGAAGTATAATTATGTTTAAGTTAGAGATTAGGAGTTAGAGATAGAATAGGATTAAATCATGTACGACTTGTCCTCTACTCCAAGTCTCTCTCCCTCATATTGTACTCTATATATACCCCACACTTGGGTCAGATCAATACAACAGAAACAACACAATATTCATACATCCTATATTTTCTACATAGGCCAGATTGCCGCCAGCATCGCGGCTGCGTCGACCACCAGGAAGTCGACGCCATAGCTTGGTCCGTGTGCCTGGCAAGGATCATCGACGGCACCACGAATGTCTCGGAGGAGCCCTTGTCCAGAAGCACGCAAGCGTAGCGGGTTCCTATGGCTGAGCGGCGGCGGCGAGAGTGAGGCTCGTGGCAACCTCTTGTCCACCAATAGACGGCGACGACGGCCGTGAGCCGAGCGGTAACGGCGAGGGTTCGGCTCGTGGCAACCTCTTGTCTCCCAATAGACGGCGACGACGGTGATGCTCTTCGCAGCCTCCCGTGAGCCGAGCGGTAACGGCGAGGGTACGGCTCGTGGCAGCCTCCCGTATGCCAAGCGATGACAGCTAGGACGAGGCTCCTGGCGCCTCCTGTGCGCCGAGCGGCGGCGGCAAGGGTGGGGACCTTGGCGGCCTCCCCTGCGCCAAGCGGCGACGGCGAGGATGGGTTCTTGGCGGCCTCCTGTGGCATTGCGAGTAGCAGCCTCATGGGGAGGAGCAGCGCGCCGTGGAAGTCCCATGAGGGTCTGCTCGCGGGCCAAGATCCGGCGGCGTGAGTAGTTATCGATCCGGTGCCATCTCGTCCGCGCCATCGTAGACGGAGAAGCTGTACGGGCCCTGGAACCCTTTGCTGGACCTCATCCACACCAGGAGGTGCGCCGCCGATGCCTCTAAGGTTGCGGCGCATCCGTCCCGCACAGGCTAACTCAAAACAAAGGGAAGGAAGACTGGAAGAATACAGGAAAATGCCAGACATGGGAAAGAATCAATGGAAGGAAGAAGACAGCAAAAATCACATCAGGCGAGATTCAGACCGGCGAGGCACTCAGGCCCTGAGGGGGGGCAGGGGGGGCGGCCGCCCCGGGCCCCCACAATTCAGGGGCCCCTCCGCAGGTGTATGTGTACGTAGGTAGCGCGTAAACTATATGGGCCGTGAGGTAGCCAGGCATGAGGAGCTGGCAAACATAGCGAACTTCTTCCTATTCCATCGTCTAGCAATCCCCAGATCCCACGCCGACTTTTTCGCGATAATAAGCACGCCATTACGCTCCTTCTCTCTTATAATTTCCTTCCTAATAGATCGCCAGTTAGCCGTCTCGCCGATGACGATCTCTGTTCCCGGGCGCCCCGATCGCAAGATGCAGTCAGTAGTCAATACGCGATGCCGCTTTCTCTCCCGTCTTCAGACGCTGACATACGCACACACATCGCCGAGCGCTAGTCGCTAGAGCCGATGCGATCCACATCTCATCGCTGAACGATCCAAACCATCCAAGGTATATTATACTATTCCCTAATCCCTATATGTTCAGTACTAAATTAACCAATTTTCCCTTTGCATACATCGTGCATGGCTGGTCCCCATCAGCCTTTGATGCCATTATTTATTTATTTCCAGCATGGTTAACAAAGATAGTACAATATGTGGACGAGTTGATACATCAGAGGCGCTCTTGATAAAATTATCAAGGTAATATGCTTCGTAGATTCCAAATGGTGAATTGGTGATTTTGTGGAGGAAGAGAACCAAATTGATGGGAATTCTGAATCTTAACAACAGGAAAATGTTGACATCAATATAGATGATAAAAATGTAAGTTAGTCTGATAGTACAATTATTTCAACAGGTGCACATGCACAATCTGCTAGTGTTGATGAACATCCAGTTTTGCCTTTTCGGTTGTGAATTAAAGATTATAAATTCAATTCGTCGTGTGGTGTACTATGTGATTTTCTAGCATGTTAGGGAAGTCATTTTTTATCCTAATGCCTCTATTGCTTATCAATCTTATTTACAGGCATATAATTGTGGCACCGGTTGAAAGAAGCTTTGCAAAGATACAAATATTGAAGAACTATTTGAGACAATGACTCCACCGACTTTAAATGGTTTGGCAATGTTATGCACTGAGAAAAAGTTGTTGGATTAGATTGACATCGACTCCATCGTAAGTAACTTTGCATCAAGGATTGATTTTTTAAAGGTAACATGTATAATTATTTAATATGCATACTATTTTAATGCATTTAAGTATTGTATATTTGTAAACATTACATATATGCATATATCCATTATTATTACTATATTATTGACGCTAAGGGCCCACAGTTCTGGTTCCACCCCGGGCCCCCAAAATCTCAGGACCGGCCCTGCCGACCGCCGTCGCCGCCCAGGGTGAGCTGAAGGGACGCGTGTTCCCTAAAGTGGCACCTGGTTTTTCAAAGGCGGTTGAAAATGAGTCAACATAGGCTGACAAAGTGGTCCCATGCATGCACCCTTCAACGCCCCGATTCACCCTAGAGCTGCATTTCGAGGGAGCTTAGTAACTTTACTGATACGGATGTATATAGACGTAGTTTAGAGTGTAGATTTTGTCATTTTACTCCATATGTAGTCTCTTATTGGAATCTCTAAAAAGACTTATATTTAGGAACGGAGAGAGTATTATGCTGTTCTCTGGTTGGGTTGTCTACCATTTTTTTGTTACAGTTCAACAATCTGCATATTATGGTTCACTAATCACAACTATGATGTTGTTCTCCATCCCAAAATAAGTGTCTCAACTTACATGTAAGGAGTATATTATGTCAGTGAGTAGAATCTTCGCTGAACTTCTTTCCCACTTGCCAGGTAGTGCGGGTGCCAGCAGCGGGTTCCAAAGGGGCACCAAAATTATCCTAATGAACTTAAATATTGATACAACCTTGTCACGTGAAGTAAAACAGGTAATACAAAGGGAGCAGCCCTGTACCTTTGGTAAGAAATTAAATTTCTGCATCATTATTGGTAAGGCGTGTAGTTCCTTGAAATGGCTTTGTAAAAACTCTGTTTTTTGTGATAGATGTGTTGTCTATTGAAAATGCTTCTAAAACGGTGATCTATGTTAGTTTTGCAATAGTATATCTATTTTCGAGACATTTACTCTAGAATTTTGTAAAATTGGACTTTGATTTGTATCAGTTGCGGCACCTTTCTGTGTTATGAGGTGACTGTGTAACATATGTGACACAGTGTGCAAGCAGGGAACAACTACGAATTAGTTTCAACTTAGCTTCCACCTGTTTTCTCTTTTCAGCATAGGTTGTTACAGGAGCTGCATTTGTTGGGCTTAATTAAGTAATTCTACAATTCTTGATGTTATGCAGATATTGTTGCGTGTTTTGTCGAGTTCACCTTTCAAAGACTACTGTGTCTGGTGGTCCCTTTCAGATTCAAAAGTGCAACTGTGTTTATGAAGAAGATTGAACGAAAGAAAGTGTTATTCAACCTGAATAGAACATGCAATTTTGGTTTGTAGCGAATGAGAATTGTCTCCCTGTTACCCTGGGAGGAAGTCCTACGCATCTTCTTGGTTCAGGTGAGTCCTTGATCTCTCTCTCTCTCTCTCTCTTGCTCTGAGATAGTCTGGCTGTCGAGCCATGGGCCACCGCCGTGCCGGCCATTGAGCCATTGATTTAGTGTTGAGATCTGTGGTGGTGGTATTCCTACTGCCGCGTCCATTCAACTATGATGATCTTTCATGTCAATGAAATTGGTCTCTTGTAATTCAGTGTGTTGGGCCTTTTTCTTCTGTTCCATGCTACTGTTGCTAAAGGGTTAGGCTCAAATTGCGTGTTTTTAGTGTCCAAAGCAACTTGTAAAGTAGAGAGAATGGGGTTCTGTTATGATCTTCTCTTTGTAGGATCACAGGTGTATTTTTTGGTTCTGGCGAAAAGTTATATTAAGAGGTCCTATAATCTTTCCTGCACCCCCCTGATACGTTGCTTTTTGGAACTGCTTGTGCACTCCTGATAATTTTGTTTTCCGTACAAAGCTATGCCACCAGTCCATGAAAGATGATGCCCCAGCGGTACTGCCAACACTGGGGTGTTTACAATGGATTTGTATCTTGGTTTCCGTTCCTTTTTGGTTTTGAGCGAAACATGTTGTCGTCTCCTGGTGGTATCAGCCAACACTTGTGTGAGATTGTATATTGTCTTTTTAGGATAACCAACTATAAACCAGTGAGTTTGTGAAGTTTATCTGGTTTCTTAATCTATGCATTGCATTTTGATGTGCAGGACTTGAGAGAGAAGGTGAAGAGAAAGGAAAAAGATCTGGTAATCTTTCCCTTCTACATGGGATGTCGGTTGAATGGTTGAAGGCAGGGGGAACTCACTCGTCGTATCAAAGCCACTGGATGGACTAAGAGATCTGTAGAGATAGGCATTTTCATGTTTCTTTTCCTTTTCCATTTGGTGGGTCTTGGTCATGGGAGTTTGTAAAATTTGGATCGAATGGCGATATTGGTCTTGTGTCAGCTTGTGCTACATACATACCACCATTGTAAAATTTGTATTGTATTGTGTGGCAGGGAGTAGGTAGTTTTGGCAATATCAAGAACTAGGAAACAAATTGGATTGGTTGGCTGTCATTTTGGCTCAAATGGTTATTTTTATTTCTCCATGAAGAAATGAATGTTCGTTCGTTCTTTTATTCAGTACTGTATTGTGCATGAAAACTCATGAGTCCGCACCTATCTAGTATGTGTATTTATGTTGATGAAATCGGCTGGCTGATGATTTTTGAGACATCATTCGGTTGGCAAGTTGTGATGCCAAAAAATGATGATGATTTTTTTGTGTTGATGAAATCGGCTGGCTAATAAGTGATCTTTGATACAACTGGACCATGGAACTTATAATAAATGTTGATGATTTTTGGTAAGTGCTTTCAAGTTTACCACTATTAAAGAAACTGTTGGCATCTATATATGTTTACCTTCACCTGCTGTTTGTGTGTGTGATTGTCAGCAGGATAATTTGGCTGGCCAGTAGACCGTTTTGTTGTTGTCCTACTTGACATGGTAGTGGAGGTCTGTTTTCGTCGCCGGTTGTTATCCTGCTTGACATGGTAGTGGAGGTCTGTTTTTGTCGCCGTGCACAGCAACTTGAGAAGGAAGCTCTAGACAATCTGTGTTTCCTTGTTTCCTTAATTATAATGTGATCTAGCTAGCTAGGTTGTTCTAGTCATATCCATTTTCTGATTTGGAGCATAGCGTTGAATCTGTGTACTTACTATCTAACTGTTATATACAAGTGATCTTCGCTCTCTTCTCTAATATATATGTATATAAATCTATTACTCTGAGTCTAGGAAAATGTCTGCTCGGCATCTACCATGGCCATAGTAAGTTCCTGGTACAAAGAAATCATTCTTTGGGGGGGGGGGGGGGGGGGGGGGCAAGCAAGTTAGTTTTTGCGGCAACATCAGCTCAACATTCTTGCTGGAGCTTGTTCCCAAGCTATGCATGCAAATCAAAATAATAACAAATCCAAACCTGATGAGCATCTAATGCATCTTAGTAACATCAGTACAAGCGAAGCGATGCAAGGTTTGTATGATCCCACAGGCAGTACACGATTGAGAAAACTACATCGATGACCATAAACTAGAAGGAAACACAGTTGCAAACTGAAAGTAAGATCGTGTCCTCAAATTAATAACCCATTAACTTTGTAGAGAGCAAATTGCTCATTGCTGGCGATTGACTGGCCCATTGACGTGATTCACGACAAATCCGGCAAAAATCCGAACGACTTGTCAAAATTTTGGCCTTGTTTGTAAGGAAATGGAAAGTTTAGGGGGTTGGCTGCAAGTTGTTAGGGACTTGGTTGCAAGATTCTGTTATTTTAGTCTGCAAACTTGGTTGCAAGACCTTCATAAAAATCTTAAACCTGACATTTAGATGACAAATCGGTTGATATTGCCGAATATGAATTCCTTCCTCAGTGTTGAGCAAGAGTATAATTTTCCCAAAGTTTTAAGGGTAATGTCAAAGTTTTAAGGGTAATGTCATTTTCGAAATACGAGAGGTGAATGAAAGGTTTTTGTGTTCATGCCCATGGACATGATGTAGATCCTATCATGGAAGCTTCTTGTAATAATAATTATTTCTTGATATAATATCCTTTGGTATCAGTGAATTGATCCTTTGCAATCATGGTTCCGACCATATGCAATCGTGGTCTGGTCGCCGCCTTCAAGGGCATTCTTCTCTCATATATGGTGGAGACTCTCCCTCACCGATTTTTGGACAGTCATGTATGGAGTCCCGACAGAGTTAAAGTCAACTCAAAATGTCGTTTAATTCTCTTTCTAGCAAATCCGGGGCACTCGATATTTCCTACATATTCTAGTACAAGTCATGCTTAAATTCACGGAAAAAATCTGGCATGACCTTTACTAAAATAGGACATATCGAGAGCCTGAAATTTACCGGAACAGAAATGAATCAACACTCCGGCAAAACATAGGTCACTCGGAAATGAATGAACACTTCACACATGAGCATAAACTGGTGCTCATTGCATTTCAATGGTTCCCCCAGCCTTCACAGGCATGGTTGTGGAGCGATTCTAGTGCTGTTGCGGCGTTATGCTGCCGAAAATTCTGACGAAAATTCTCACGACTTATTGAATTTTTGGTCTTATTTGTAAGAAAACAAAGCTTTTAGGGTGTTGGGTGCAAAACGTTAGGGCCTTGGCTGCAAAATATGTTGTTTGCGGGGATGCAAAAAGGAAAATGAAATTTGTATGTGTGTGAGCCCAGTGCACCGGGGAATCAAATCGAACCAAAGAGGGGAAAAGAATCTTAAAACTGACATTTAGGTGACAAAGCGATTGATATTGCTGAATATGAATTCCTTCCTTAGTGTTGAGCATGAGTATAATTTCACAAAGTTTTAAGGGTAATGTCAAAGTTTTCTGTATGTGGACTGTTGAACAAATATAACAACTCCAATAAAAATTGATAAAATCAGCCAAAAAATCATCCAGGTCGGAGATCTTGTGTTCCATATGAAACACCACATTTCGAATTTACTCCTCCGAGAATGGAGCGGTTCAAAACTCATTTTCGCCAGTAAGATATGTGGGATGTCATCAAGTGTTGGCTCATCTAGGAAAAGAATACTCTCAACTGCAGGTCCAAACTGATCTTTGTGATACTTAGTAATGAACACTTTGAGCGGGATGCCCCCCTCGGTTTGTCCCTCATTCTAGTTGAGCATGAAGATACATTTCTTGACATCCCTCGATTTGACCCTCATTCTAGTCAAGCATGAAGATACATTTCTTGACATCCCTCGATTGGGCTCTCATTCTAGTCAAGCATGAAGATGCATTTCTTTCTATGTCTGCCATTGGTCAATCGACACCACGCCAGCACATGCACAACAAAGCAGCAACAAACGAGGCGCGTTGAGCCGCAGGACAACCCTAACACCAAATAAGGTTGTTGCTAGGGTTGCCAATCTGCATCCAGAACTCCATTGAGATCCATGCGCCGGATCCAACCGCCACTGCTCGTGGAAACCCCGGAGTCACCATCATTGGATTTGACTGCCTGCGCACCGGCCGACCTCCGCGCCACCCCAACATAGCTAGAACCGGGTTCTCGAGACACGGGCCCAGATCGGTCCCACAAGGTAGCGACCACCGCACCCCCCTCCTCATGTCCCTTCACGAGCCTCCACGAATGCTAAGCACCACCACCGCCTCGAGAACGGTCGCCAGTGCGAGCCAGCTACCGGCAATGAGCACCCACGGCTGCACCATGGTAAAGCACTGGCCCATGACACCGCGAAAAGAGAAGGCCCCGCCTGCGCCGTCCGCATGGGGGATTTGCCTAGCCGCATCCTTCGGGCGGCGATGAGAGAGAGAGAGAGAGAGAGAGAGAGAGAGAGAGAGAGAGAGAGAGAGAGAGAGAGAGAGAGAGGGGCCGGCGGCGACCGCGGTTTTGGTCTCCACCGTGTCACTCTAGAAGGAGTGACGTGAGGGCGAGACGTGTTTTAACCAGGTCAAATTTAAGTAAGTAGGAATCGACCAGGTGTTTGCCTAGGTGAATTGAAGACCAGGCATAGTGAGCTCTTGCATATTCAAGCTGTCGATAATAGGAAATTGTATGGACAGTCAAACCAACTATTGTTTTGGGTTATCATGACAGATAATTTCCCTAGTTATAAGAGAGTGCCTAGATCACGATTACATGGAAATTTCTGCAGACGATTTCAACCAACTGTTGGATCTCAATCTTATGGCTCAATTGCGATTTAGGCATATTTGCATTCAGGCTTTCTAAGTCTCAGTCGAATGAGACTTAACGAAGTCTTAGTCGATGCTATATTCATAAGATCTTACATTAAGATCCATGCAAAAAAAAAAATCCTATAGTTTGTTTCTTTCTCTCTCTTGCATATTATGTCACACGACTAAGACTTGTTTAAATCTCGGTCGACTGAGAACAAGCCACACTCATTTGCATTTGCTTCAACTTTAGCACAGCCGTTGAATTAAACCTCGCTCGAGCGAAAAATCTAGGGACTTTATTGAAGAAATATTACGTTATTTGAAGACTATTGTTGTGTTAGCAATTTCACAAGCTTGAGCAGGTTCTCATCTGACGAGCCTCCCTCTGCGATGCTCGTAGACGCTGCGTCCTTCCACGTAGTCGCCCTTGCCTTTATCCCATCGTCACCCAGCAGCAGCTTGACCTTGTTCTTGATCTCGTCCTTGGTGACGACCCCTCTCTCGTCGGCGTGGACCTTGACGCCGGTGCCCCACACGTTGCAGATGTAGCTCTGGTTGGCGAACTGGTCGGCGAAGTAGGGCCAGCAGAGGAACGACACGCCGTGCAGCATGCCTTCCATGGTGGAGTTCCACCCGCAGTGCGACACGAAGCAGGCGACGGCGGGGTGCGAGAGCACGCGCTGCTGCGGTGCCCAGCCCACGACCAGCCCCTTGCCCTCTACGCGGCGCCTGAACTCGTCGAACCAGTCTTCTCCGATTCCGGCGGTGATGTTCGGTCGCACCGCCCAAAGGAAAGGCCGGCCCGTGAGGTCCAGCCCGTCGGCGAGCTCCTGGATCTGCGCCGCGTCGAAGACGGTGAAGCTCCCGAACGCCACGTAGATGACGGAGCCGCGGGCCTGCGCGTCGAGCCAGGGGAGGCACACCGGGTCCTCCGGCCAGAGTTGGCCAGCAGACCTCGACGCCGCCGGCGCTTCCAGGGGGCCGACGGGCAGCGCGTTGGGGACGAGATCCAGCGCCTCCGACTCGATCCCCTCGAAGGTGTTGCAGATGACGATGGCGGCCAGCGGTATCACGGGGTTGGTCTTGAGCAAGATCTGAATCATCAACCTGCGTCTCTCCGGCAAGCTGCTCACACGGACCCATGGTAGCTCGGCAGCCTCGATCGGCGGCATCTTGGGGCTCAGCTGGATCGTCTCGTTCCTCTTCACGTTCCCTGCATCATTTCATACAAGCACTCGATCTCTGAGTCACATAATTAACAACGACGCAGAGCACAGTGGTCTACTTGATTTGGTTTCTTCTTCTTACCAGACTCGTCGAGGACGCCATCGTCGATCAGCTTGGGCACGTGCAGCCGGAGCGCGAACACGGCGGCCGAGAAAGTCGAGAACAGGGCGACGCGGACGCCCGCTGTGGCGGCCAGCTCCATCGCCCAGCACATGGACGCATCGGCGATCAGCCACTTGATCTTCTTGGACCTGATCATCTCCTCGAGGGGGCCGAGCATGGCCGCCGGCAAGCCGCTGCCCAGCAAGGCGATGTCAGTGCGGTCGCCATCAGGGCCCATGCCGTCCGGGAGCGAGACCATGTGGATGCCGTCCGGGTCAACGGCTCCTCTCTCGGCGGCCATGGCCTTGAGGGCGCGGTCGTGGTTGTAGTGCGTGTTCACGAAGTCCACCTCGAGGCCGTGGCCGACGAGCCGGTGGGAGAGCTCCATGAGGGGCATGACATGGCCCTGCGCAGGGAAGGGAAGCACCATGACAGGAGGCCGAGGGCTAGGATGGGCAGCCATGGATGCGAGACCTACTGGCTACTACCCAGCTTGAAAGGTTGTACTACTTTTTATTCCAAAAGGAGGATCACGACCACCGAGCTTTTTCTAGTACTAGTTCGCATGTGCAACTTTGAATGGCGCTGTCGTGCAATGGCGCTGTCGCTGCACGACAGCTTGGGATCGATATGGAAGTTTTGTAATTCGCCACTGCTTTATAGATAGAGATAGTGAACTGAAATTGCCGATGGAAGGTGACAACAACTTTCGTCATTTTATTTTATTTTATTTATTTTGAGAATAACTTTTGTCATATTTGGATCACGTGGTGGATGGGCATAATTGTCAGTTCAAGTTAGCATAAGATCAAAAACAGTCGCCATTAGTACCTCTAATTCAAAACAACTAGAGCTAGACTAGAGAACTAGAGGGAGGGGGGGGCGTGTCGCTCGGGATCTAATGGACGGGTACGACCGTATCCAACAGTGCGCGAGGCGAGTGGCGCCAGGTTTGGGCTGAATGACCGGCACATAGCATTGATCTTACGAAAATTTGCACGTATGTACACAATTTGCCAATGTTTATTGTCAATTTCTTTCAATTTTAGTGTTTTCTTTTTTGACGGGTTTTAGTTTTAGTGTTTAGCGCCCAAGGAGGTTTGAGGAGGAGCCAAAGGGAGGGGGCGCCAAGATGCGAGCTAGGCGCCCATGCGAGGGGAGAGAGGAGGCAAGGGAGGGGACTAGCGAGCCCACAGTGGGCGGAGCAAAGCCGGGGCGGCGAGGAGGGGACGTGGGAAGGGGGCAGTGGAAAGGGGAGGGTGGGGGGGGGGGGGGGGAGAGCCATATTGGTAGGCAGTTCGAAAACAAACTATTGGCGCTGTCGTCATTATTCATTTCATATCTTCAAATAGATTTCTTTTTTATAGAACATCAGGTCCTCAAAATCGATACAAAATGTAGCTATGCAGTCCAAAGATTACACAATTTTTTGGCAAAAACAACATATAACGAGTAAAAATCATGCCACAAAAAAATATACTCCCTCCATCCTGTCAAAAATGCTCTTATATTATAGGACAGAGGGAGTATTTGTCTACACAACTCTAAATTAACTATACTCCTTAACACTAGCTTCCCACGATTTAAACTCCCTTGGATTAACAAATCGTAGCTAGCGACCATCACATGACGAAAGAAAAAAAAAAGTGCACCTCATTCGCTTAGAAGATCGACAAATCTCTTGAAATTCTCGTACGAGGAGCCGCCCTCGCTGAGGCACTTGCGAGCTGCATCCCTGAGCATACCTGCCCTCTCTGCAATTCCCTCGTCACCGATAACCAATCCCAATTTGACGGCCACCTCCTCCTTTGTCCCGACGCCATCTTCACCGGGCGTCACGGCCAGTCCGGTCCTCCAGATATCGCAGATGTAGCTCCGGTTCGCGAACTGGTCAACGAAGTACGGCCAGCACAGGATGGGCACGCCATTTCTGACCCCCTCCATCGTCGAGTTCCAACCGCAGTGCGACACGAAGCACGCCACCGCGCGGTGTGCGAGGACCTGCACGTCGAAAACGAAATTTAAAAAGTTCGCCATCACGATCTAACGCTTACAATATGCACTGAGGTCTGAGGCGCACAGATTAAACATAGCATGAGAGCTAGGTAAGTTGATGATAATGTATGATACCTGCTGCTGGGGACACCAACTAACGATCATGCCTCTGCCGTTGACGGCGACGCGGTTCGTAAACTCGTCGAACCACTCCTTGCTCAGGCCGTTGGTCGTGAAGTCCGGGCGCACGACCCACAAGAACGGCCGGCCGGTGAGCTCCAGCCCCTCGGCGAGCTCACGGAACTGCCGCGGGTCAAAGATGGTGAAGCTGCCGAAGGCCACGTACACGACGGATTTGTCGGTGTGGGCGTCAAGCCACTTCAGGCACCCCGTGTCCTCCGGCAAGAACTGCCCGACGGGCTTCCGGAACCCCTGGTCGGCGAACAGCGGGCCGATGGGCACTATGCTGGGGAACAGCTCGAACGCCGCGGTCTCGGCGTCGAGGAACGAGTTGCACACGATGATCTCGGCGAGCCTGGTCGCCTGGGTGTTCCTGGACACCAGCCGGAAGGATACCTCCTGCCCCTCGGCGGCGCCGTCGATGCTCCACGGCATGTGCGACGTGTACATCGGCGGCATGTTGGGGGCGATCTCGAATGCACCTCGACGTTTCGGGAAGCCTGCATTTATTCATAGAAATTATTCAGTCCAGTGCTTCTTCTCTTGAGAGAAAAATGGCAATCCTCTGTTCAGATTTTAGGTGTGTTAACAAAACAGTAATCTCACACAGGCAGTGCAAGATGCCAAGATGGAATGATACACAAGCTTTGCCTATTCCCGAAAAAAAATGCCAAGATGGATGGATCTTTGGTACCCTTGTCATCGAAGAAGCCGTCCTCTATCAGCTGGGGAAGCCGGAGCAACGTGCCAAGGCCCGCCGCGGACGCCGGGAAGATGCAGGCGACGCGGACGCCGAGCTTCTTGGCAACCTCGAAGCACAGCCCCATGTTGGCGTCGCCGAGGAGCCACCTCACCTTCGTCTCCCTGATGAGCTGCTCGACATAGCCTGGTAAGCACCGCGAGATCCCGTCGAGAAACTTGCACAGGTCCCTCCGGTCGTCGCCGTCGGCCAGGCCGTCCGGTATGGAGACCAGGCGGATCCCGTCCAGCGCCTCGCCGTCGTCGGCGTTCCGCCGAAGAGCATCGAGAAGAAGCTTGCGGATGGGCTCGGTGCAGACGAAGGTGACCTGGAAGCCGTGGTCGACGAGGCGGTGCGACAGCTCCATGAGCGGGGTGACGTGGCCCTGCGCCGGGAACGGCAGCACCATGACATGAGGCGCCGCGCCGGCCATGCCGGTGCCGATCGATGGGATGGATTCGCGTCCGGAGCCTCGCGAATAGCTGTTGTGTGGCGGTCGAACTGGAACTTGAAGGCAAATAGTACCGGCGTCGAGATCACAATCGAGAGAGAGAGTTCAGATGTGGGCTGATGATTGGAGGATGGTGTTATTCCTAGTACTCCCGTGAGGCCGTGAGTGGGAGTGAGCGACTGACTGACAGACGACGACCAGTGCACCAACCAACCTCTTGCACTCTTGCACATAAAGTACAGTACTACTCCTAGTAGAAAATAAAGAAAAAAAATGTGGAGAATAACTAGGGATAAGCGCACGCAGTATTCTTTAAACCGCGAGAATCAGATGAAGATCAAAACCATTAGCAATAGGGCACTCCATGTCTCCCTCGCAAAAAAAAAAAAAGCGCAATAGGACAGCTAAGGAAACTACCCTTGGGAAACATAATATAGGTATCGATCGGTGTACACCTCGGCCATGGAACCTAACGTTAAACAAGCAAGAGAGTGAAGGAGAAAGCGAGAAGGAAGACATTGTTTTGGGCATTTTTTCTTACTTTAGTCATATGTAAGTTGCCTGAAAATTAATTTTGGGTTAGTAGATCTTTTTACAATTGATATCTGCTTTGAGATTCGTGATTTTCTTTCACGCGCTGTTTTGTGAGCTGGTTTTTACTGACCACGTATTTGCGTCAGTTGATTTGCTATTGGTCTGAAGCCCATTACATGTACCGCCCAACCCATCCCTTTTTCCCCTTTTTAAGTTTTTATTTGCTTCTTCTTTTGTTTTTTGCTTTTCTTTATTAGTTGGTTTTTACTGTACGCAAACTGGTCGGGCCACAACTCACTATATATATGAAAATGCATGCCCCCACCCCCTCCTCATGTGGGCCTATAATCATGCAGGCCATTAGTAGGACTGACACCATGGAACCACTGCAGAGGTTGTTTGAAGTGGCGGTAGACAGAGGTATTTTGGCACCTTTGGCCACGAGAGGAATGAAACAAAGGCTGTCAATATATGCGGATGATGTGGTCTTGTTCGTCAAGCCGAGGTTGGTGGACTTGCAAGCTTGTAGGGCAATCTTGGCCTTGTTTGGCGAAGCCTCCAGATTACACATTAACATGACAAAATCGGCAGCTCTGCCGATTAGGTGCACAGAGGAGGAGATTGAGTTGGCCGTGAATGAGCTCGGGTGCCCGGTTGGTTCCTTTCCGATCAAGTATCTTGGTCTGCCGCTTGCATTGAGGAAACAGTCCGCGGCGCAGCTGCAATACCTTGTGGACAGCATGGCGAGCCGCTTGCCTAAATGGAAGGCCGCATTAATGCCAAAGAGTGGAAGACTGATGCTTGTCTTGTCAGTGTTATGTGCAATGCCGATACATGCGATGATGGCTTTGGATTTACCTATAAAAACGATTAAGGCCATGAACAAAGTTTGCAGAGGATTCCTTTGGTGCAACAAGGAGAAGGCCAACGGTGGCAATTGTTCCGTTGCCTGGGAAACAGTCTGTGCACCCAAGTGGGCGGGTTGCCTGGGCATCCCCAACTTGCGCTGGATGAATCTGGCGATGCAAGCGCGATGGCCGTGGCTGCAACGTGTTGATGGGAGCAGGCCATGGAGCGAATTCAGTATTCAGGTGCCGGACGAGTCACTACAACTATGCCAAGCTGCTTTGAGAGTCAACGCAAGGAGTGGGGAATCCACTCTGTTCTGGGAAGACAGATGGTTGGACGGATTGAGAATGCAAGAGTTGGCCCCGGACATATACAGTAGGATCCCAATGCGGGTTCGGCAGTCTATGATGGTTGGGCAGGTGGTAGCCGATGGGCAGTGGGCGTTGGACATCGGCCCAGATATGGATGCAGCAGCTCTACATCAGTTTCTCCAGATTTGGCAGTGGGTCATGGCATGGGAACAAATTCCCGGTGAGCAGGATGAGTTCTTGTGGTCCTGGGATGCGAGTGGGAAGTTCTCGGTGCGCTCAGCGTATGCAGCCAGGTTTTGGGGTCGGGAAGTGGTACCCATTGCAAGGTTAACCTGGAAATGCAGGGCGCCGTCGCAATGCCGCTTCTTTGCATGGTTAGCCCTGAAAAACAGGTGCTGGACTTCTGATAGGCTTGCGAGGAGAGGCTTACCGCACCAATCAGCATGTCCGTTCTGTGATCAGGAACCGGAGACTGTAAACCATGTGCTGCTCACGTGCGCTTTTGCCAGGACAGTGTGGGCAGTGGTGGGAGAGGCCCTGGGTAAAACTGGTTGGGGGCCGAGCAGCGACGATGAGCTTGGGGCCTGGATGTGTGCCAAGAAAGGAAACGGCTACCTAGGCAACAAGGACATACATACCATGTTATTGCTGGTCTTGTGGGAGCTATGGAAACATCGCAATGCAATTGTCTTTGACGGCGCGGCACCCTCAGTGGAGAGGCTCATTGACAAGATCAAAGCTGAAAGCGCGTTGTGCGTAATGGCGGGGCTGTTCAAAGGGAGGTTGGACGAGTTCCTAAGTGGATTACATAGGTGGTGGATTGGGGAGGGGTAGGATGTGTGGACGTGGGTGGAGTGTGTACGTGTTGTAAGGCCGTACATGCGTGTAATGTAACTGTGGAGGCATACTTTGTCTTTCTTCTTTAATATATGATATGCACACTCGTGCATATTCGAGAAAAAAAAATTAGTAGGACTGAACGAAAACTGGCCCCCAAGTAGTTTCGGGCCTTTAACATGCTAAGTATGAGCCTTAGTTCAGCCAGAAAATACCATAGACTTCTAAAAAGTAGATTATGACCTATGTCGAAGAAGTGAACACTTCCATGATAATAAATTATGCATTGTCATGGAACACTTCCGCGAGAACACATATATGACTATCTTGATTCTATCAGAAATTCGTCACGGATGTACGTGTGTGATATAAAATTTGACCCACTGCGACAAACACATATCAGCACATAAGTGCCTTTTTTGTAGTGGGGATATGCCAAGCCTTATTAACTATGAAGATATTGGCACAATCGTCAAGCCTTGTATGCACACATGCCGCATTCAAGATTTTCTTAAGGCGTGCCAAAATAGTGAAGACCTGGCCTCACACCATCAGCTGAAGGAGGATCTCATTGAGCATCATTGGCAGATTGTTGGGAGATAGGGTGTTTAATTTGGTTTACTTGAACGATTTATTTGATAAGATTATTTGTTGCATTTGGATTGTTTGGTAAATTGAATTATTTTCCAGATTAATGGTTTGTAATAATGTTTGTTGAATTATTGAATTACTTTATCTAAATGGCTCACTAGTGTAGAAAGAAGAAAACAGGGGGGAAATGGAGACTGCATTATGACAATTATGTGTTTGCGCACATCTTCTCAGGCTCCAAATGCATATAAACCGCGCTTCAATATGCGTTAGGGAGGCTGCCCATAGGGCGACTTTGCTAGAGTTGCTCTTATTTTGATTTTAGGTCCCGGACTTTCATGTAAACAACAAGAAGGCTTGTATCCTTTTGACTACCGGCTATTCAAGGTAAGGGCGCGTCGGTGACCAAGTTGTTGGTGAGGTCGGACGACTGCATCATTGGCGAGGGAGCCTCGTCGGCGACTACCATATAAACTAACACCTAATTATAGTTAGTTTCTGCCTGATTTTCTCTCTCTTTAAGCCAAAGATTTGAGGTTTTTATCCTTTCTCCGGAGGAATGGTCATATGGATTTATCACAGTATTGACGTTGTTTTTTATAATTATGATGCTATTTTTACGTGAGGTGCATTCATTTAGGTGATGACAGCCGAACGTCAGGTACGAGCACATGGCAAATCGACCGTTTTCAATGGCAAGTTTAATGATGCGAGGATGACAACTTCATGTTTCAGTTTATTTTTGACAAAAATTTGTCGTGTGTGTCAACTAACTTGCCATCCTTTACGTCAATGGCGTGGTGAGTCCGTCAGTGACTATTCATGCAGTTCGTCTCTGTCTTGTTGGAAGAGCAAAAATTTGACATTTCCACGTTAACCTGATACTCTGTTTAACTCTGTTCATCACCACAGCGTCAACTACACCTGTCTGATAAATTGCACTGGATTCAGTCGAGGTATCAGGGATCACAATTCAACCGAATTACAATAATGGCTATCAGATTGGTGCTAATTAAGCTGATGATGACGATGACGTTGGCGCTCACTTGGTGTGGCCTTTCTTCCTGGCGGCGAGCAGGGAGCCGAAGGTCGGCCGACAGTACGCCCCGGTGGCGTCGTGGAAGAACATGCCGGCGACGACCTTGTACATGGCCTCGGTCATGTGCACCCCGTCCCAGTTGACGTACCTGGCGGGCTGGGCGCAGGCGGTGGCGACCTCCGGCGAGCCGCAGGTGGAGATGATCTCGAAGTTGTAGGTGCCGCCGCCTGTGCCGCAGCAGGCCTTGAAGGGCTCCGCGAAGCCGTACCTGGTCGGGCTGCGCACCACGGCGAGGTGCGCGGCGTGATAGTCGGTGTAGGCGATGATGGCGTCCGGGTGGCTACGCCGGAGCCGGTGGAGCCCCGCCTGGAGGTGGTGGTTGTGGTCGAGGTTCTGCTGGTTAATGGACGCCACGCAGCTGAGGTTGTCCCGGTCCCACGGCTGTGACAGCGTCATCGCCAACGGCAAGCACCCCGTCAGCGGCATCCCCTGCACCACGACATACTTGGCCCCTCTCTTCAGCAGCCCCTGCATTTATTTCCATGTTTCTTTATTAGCCGCCTACTAGAAATCATTCTGGTGGTTGAGACAAATTTGCACTTAATTTGTCCATAAAATAAGTGTTTGTTTTCTCAAAACTCAAGTTTCACAAATTTGAAGCTTATAGAGAAAATTACCTATACTTATAGTACAGAATACATTTCAGGATGAATCTGATGGTATTTATTTGGTATTCTAGATGTTGATAGTATACTTATTTTTTTATACTACATTTGATCTAAACCTACAAAGTTTGACTTCAAAAAGAAATCTAAACACACTATATTATGGGACTCGTGGAGCATTTCTCATGCGACTAAACCATTTCTAGGGCACCACCATAACTTTTAAATAAAACACAACATTTTGTTTGAATAAGAAAAAAAGAAAAAAAAATGGTCGGATGGTTATAAAACTTTGTATCCAATATTTGGGAGGCTCATCCCCACTCTTTCCATAGCGGATTGGTTTCTCTCCCTTCATCGGCATTGGTGTGCTGGTGTGGTGCCTTCTAGCTCGTTGGAGTGTCGGTGCGTTTGGTGGTGTGTTTGTCTCGGGTTCCATCGCTTTGGCAGACGGTGGGGGACTTTGTTCCCTTTGTATCTGATTTTTGCCCATTTCCCCTAATTAACCGGTAACTCTTTTCTTCAACATGGAAATGCAGGAACCCACTGCCCACCTTTCGAGTTGTTACTTGGAAAAAAATGTGTAAATACAAAAGAGATGAAAAAAAAACACTTTGTCCTAGGTCGCCGACTCGAGGGAGTAACCACGAGTCATTTGCTCTTTGTCACATCCACCGAAAAACCCTTAATTACTATAGTACACTGACGAAATGTTAGGTGGGTGGTACTTTTGTGTGAGGGGTGGGTGCACGAGGCATATATTGTGGCCTGCTTAGCCTTGGCTTCCCCCGCTTTACAATCAGACTAATTATGCCTGATGCCTAAAAGTCATTTATTAGTCAAACATTTTTTAGTGTATAGTTGTTTTAATCCTTGTCTTTTTTACTTTACTTGTTCCTGATTTAGTTTATCTTACCATTTGCATGACTCGATAGAAGACATCACGAGTAGACTATCCACTAAACTCTGGTTTGGGTGCGACCACAACTGGAGACCGTGACACCTCTAGTTAGGATAAACCGGGAATGTCTAACCTTAGCTCCTCGGATTCAATAATTATCTGGAAATGCTTTCGTGAAAAGTTGTGATCCGTGCCCTTACGGTCATCAAGTTCTCTTTGTACCCATATACTTAATTCACTTTTTTTAATAAATGGTGGATTTTATTGACTTGAAATAAAACATCAAGGGGATACCACCTACGTTGTTCAGGCAATTGATTGGTTAGAGATGATGAATGTTCATCCATGTTATGTGCTTCGTGTCCATTATCCCGTGGACATTGTGGATCTAACGAACACCTTAATCATCAATTAATATGAGTATGAGCTCGACTGTAATGCCAACATATAATACTCCTATAATAGTGACGATAAATAACCGCTAGTAAGGAGGCTAAAATAACCGGTAGTTAGGAGGCCGGTTAAAGAATATCCGACACCCGCTGAACACAGTAGAGAGCCGACTCCTTGGAGGTCAAGTTAGTGAGTAGCTAGATACTCTATTAACGACACAGAAGTAAGAGCATGGAAGCTCTGAGCACTGACAGTGCTAATTCCTAGCTGCATTTTATTTTCACCAGTCACTTGTCGAGAACAGTCCTGATATTGGGAGTGTGTCTATCAGTGAGACCTAGCGAGCATCCAAGCTAGTTGCTTTCGGTACCTTCCGTCGACATGCATGCATGCATCTGCATGCTCATTGTGTCCTTGATTAATGCATGCATTTGTGAAGGAGTAGTAACATAGAAGAAACACAAAACTAGAGCAACTGAGGCTGAGCAACATAGTATATATACCTGGAGGAAGGTGGTTATCCTATCGATGGCCATGTTCCGGATGCGCTCTGACGGGAGGGCGTCAGGGGCCATGAAACTGTATCCGTAGTCGTTGGCGCCGATCTCGCCCACCCAGAACAGCGCATCGCCGACGCCCCTGCCATCGCCGCCGGCACTACGCGTCCTGAGGTGCGCGTCGAACCAGCCCAGCTGCGTCATGATGGACTGCGGCGTGATGTTGGCGCTGAGGTTCTGGCTGGCGAAGAACTCGTACTCGATGGCCGTCGCGCCGGCCACCGCGAAGTTGATGCCGGAGTAGCTAGCTCTGGTAGCGGTGGCGTTGCGGGAGAGGGTGGAGAGGTAGGGCGGCAGGAAGGAGGGGAGGGCGAGGACGTCGGTGGCGAGGAAGTCGACGACGAGGCGGCCGTCAGAGTAGCGGTTGGTGGGGCGGTGGAAGAAGGTGGCGCCGTACGGCGGGTGGGACACGCCGAAAAGGAGTAGGGCCCCGTCGTGGAGTGCGTGTTGCCCGTGTCCGTCAACGAGTCGCCGAACGCGTACAGCGTCCGGAACGGCCGCACCGGCGAGGATGGTGTCGCGGCCGCGACGGAGACGACGGTCACGGTGAAGAGGAGGAGGAGGCCGCGGGCGGTGGCGGACACGTCCATGGCGAGCTGGATGGCGCTGAACTAGCTTGCTGCAGTCTGTGCCGCCAGCGTTTGTTTCTCTGTTGCGTTTCGGTTCGGCGTGTCCGTCGTGTCCGTGCGGCAGTTTTTATAGTTGGGTTCATGCCCGCTGGCACAACTGGCTGGGCTGGACCGGGCTAATAAGTCAGAGAGGCCCCCGCTCGAGCCTCCTGCCACAGCGATTGACCTGCAGGTGCCGGCAAGTCAATCTGTGCTGTCTATGCTCCCATTCGGTTGGGAAAATAAGTTCTGTGGAACACAAAAGTTGTAATTAGTAGGTAAGTGGTACTAGAGACCATAATAAGGTTTGGTCTGAGGTAGGAGGAGGGAAGCACATGGATCAGAGAGTGTAGATTTGTTGTTTACAATTTTTTTTTTGAGACACGTTGTTTACAAATGTGTTAGTTCAATCATGGCTGGACCAACCCTTCTCATTGGTTTATGTGGCCAACAATAATACACACATAACAGGCTAACCAGAATTTTCAGGCGCTGCACTTACACCTCTGTCCATCTCCTAAATGACGGGCACGGCTATGCATCGCGCTTACTGCTAAATACATATATTATGAAAACCAATTGGTTAATTCTTAAAGTGTTCATCACAAAAAAAAATGTAAATGCAGTGTCTGCTAAACTTTTTTTAAAGTATTTCGACCATTTCAAAAATGTATGAACATTTTAAGAAATCACGTGTTTAAAAGAAAATGTATGTTACATTTTATAAAAATGTTATACAATGTAAACAAATGTTCCATGCTATTCATAAAAAATGCATGTTACATTTAGAAAAATGACCATGCGTTTCAAAAAAAATGTTTTTGATTTTCAAAAATGTTTATCCAATGTAAAAAATGTCCGCATAGTTCAAGGGAAAAATTCTCATCATACAAAAAAAGTGTCAACATACATTTGAAAAAATATTTAACACGTATCCAAAAAATGTTTAAAACATGTATTTATAAAATTTTAAATCATGTATTTAAATGTACTAATCATATATTAAAAATATTTTAAATGTATACAAAAATGTACAATGCGTATGAAAAAATAGGCATCAAAACATATATTTGCAAAAAGCTAAAAATGTGTACAAAATATTGTTCCTGATGTATACAAAAAATATAAAATTCATATGAAAATGTAGATATGTGTTGAAAAATATGGTGAAAAGTAAAAAAATAAATCAAGAAAATCAAGAAAGAAACGTACAAAACCGGAGAAAAATAAAACAAAACCCCGATACAAAACTGCTCCTCAACTCGTCCCTTACTGGGCCGGCCCACATGCAGCGAGCGTATGGCCCTTGCGGACACATTAGGAATCAGCACGAGCAACGTATTGCCTCAAGAAAAGAAAAAGCACGAGCAACGTATAGCTGTTGCGTGAAATGACTACAAACAGTATATACTCCTATTAATTTGGTTTGTATTCTTTAGCTGGATTCAACCTACTCAAATTTGGTTTGGTCCCTGTTCCATTAAATGGTTCTTCATTTTTGCATTCCACACCATTTCTGCCATGCCCAAGCCATTTAACCAAATGCACCTGGTTAAGGCAAATGAGTTTATGTGCCTATTTCTTTATGTTGCAAGTATTTACATTGCAGTGCCTATGCACACAACGGTTATTTTGGAGACTGGTTGCTTGTGCGTGCATAACTACTTGGAAGGGGAGGATGATGTCGATCGCTGGAAGGCGCGTCCTGGTACAAAGAACCTATTGGTGGCACAACCGCACAGGCGCTCCCGGACAACACATGGATCACCGATCTGGCTCACGTTAATACCACCTACCTACTACAAGATGTGCTCTGTCTCCACTGAGTTCTTCAGCAGAACCAAGTGGCGCTCCAAGAAGATGTTGTGGATCAGATTAGATGGGATTTTGAGAGCTCGAGGGAGTACAGTTCCTGCTCGGCATATCGTATGCAGTTCCTGGGACCGAAGAACGAGCAATTCAGAGAAGTGATCTGGGAGACCTGAGCTCCGGCAAAGCTAAAGACCTTCGTGTGGCTGTTACATCAAGATCACTTGTGGTGCATTGATCGGCTGCAACGCGTAGAGGCTGGGAGAATGGTTACTTCTACCAACTTTGCCTGCGCAACCCGGAGCGCTCGGAGCACCTATTCTGGCATTTCAATTTTTCTGTGACATTTGTGACAAAATGGCGCTCTGGTAGGGCTGCAACACGCTTGGCCAGAACACTTGGGCACACAGCAAGAGCTCCTTGGAGATGATGACGGCCATCATCGCCGTAACACAACCCAATCCGTCAGGAGATATGGCAAGAGAGAAATCGTTGCATCTTCAATGGAAAGGAGGCAAATGAACGGGGTGGTACAAGCAATCAAACAGAATTTCAACCTCGGAGACAAGCGGGAGTCAAATGTATTCCATGAGATTATAGGCATGCGGTTGCACCCTCGGGCATGTTTATTCATTTTTCTTTTCCTTTCCTTGATCCTTGGAGCCACACCTTGTCACCTTTTACCACTGCTCCCTACTTATTATCAATGAAATACCAGCAATGGCTGGAACTTTATAAAAAAATGGTGTTAGTGGTGTTAGAGCATCTTCAACAGGCGTCCAAAAACTGCTCCGCGCGCTAAAAACCATCATTTTTGGCACCGGAGACGCTCCATCAGATGCTGCAAAATAATGCGCGCGCAAAAAACTGCTAGTTGGGAGTGTACCATCCTGAGTCACAGTGGGTGTTATTCAAGAATATTTCTTGAAATGGTGTGTTTTAAAAGATTACACTATTATATATATTTTGGAACATAGTAGAATCCCAGACGCTTACATATATTCTATATGCATATACATTTACCTCTATGAATGCACGTGCATACATCCTCCCACTACTCATTTCACAACCTATTTGTGATACATAGCACATTCCTTTCATGCTGATTTTGTTCTTCATAACCTACTTTGTATTGCAAATTTCGTACAGTAAGCAGGTTAAAATCGTTTGGATTTTTTTCTTACAGATTAAGATGTGTCATGTGTACGCTAGGGCATCACGTGCATACTTGGTGAGCAATCATAATCTTTGCAAATTCAATATTTTTTGGTTCGCTAGGGAAACACGCCAGAAAAGCGTGCACAATATATAATAAAATAAAAAGAGAAACACAAAAAATGTTTCGTCGTCTGTCTCAGACAGTATATGGTGAAATGCAGCTCACTCGTTTAGGAGGGTAACAAATCTCTGGAAATTCAAATACGAGGACCCGCCCTCGCCAATGCTCCTACGAGCTGCATCCCTGAGCACTCCTACCCTCTCCGAGATTCCCTCGTCGCCGATGACCTGCTCAAGTTTGCTCTTCACCTCCTCCTTCGTCACCACTCCATCTCCGAGCGTCACGGCCAAGCCGGTCCTCCAGATGTCGCAGATGTAGCTCCGATTCGTGAATTGGTCGGCGAAGTAGGGCCAGCACAGGATGGGCACGCCGTTCCTCACCCCCTCCATCGTCGAGTTCCACCCGCAGTGCGACACGAAGCACGCCACCGCGGGATGCGCCAGAACCTGCATGTTGACATGGATCAGGACCTGGAGATTGCCTGAAGCTTGCAACGAACGCCGACAGACGCACAGTTCTTGACAATGTACGCACCTGCTGCTGGGGGCACCAGCTGACGATCATGCCCTTGCCGGCGACGCGGCTCTGGAACTCGTCGAACCACGCCTTGCCGAGGCCGTCGGAGGTGAAGTCCGGGCGCACTACCCACAGGAACGGCCGGCCGGTGAGCTCCAGCCCCTCAGCGAGCTCTCTGAACTGCCGTGGGTCGAAGATGGTGAAGCTGCCGAACGCCACGTACACGACGGAGCCTTCGGACTGCGCGTCGAGCCACTCCAAGCAGCTGACGTCTTCCGGCCAGAACTGCCCAACGGGCTTGCGGAGCTCCTGATCGGCGAACAGCGGGCCGATGGGCAGTATCTCCGGGAACATCCCGAACGCCGCTGTCTCGGCGTCGAGGAACGAGTTGCACACGACGATCTCGGCGAGGCTGGTCGCCTGGGCGTTGTCGGTGACCACCAGCTTGAAGACCAGCTGCTGCCCCTCGGGTGGGCCGTCGATGCACCACGGCATGCGTGACATGCAGATCGGCGGCATCTTGGGGGCGATCTCATATATCCCCTCTCGCTTTGCCATGCCTGCAATTTACTTATTTATTTTTACTAGCAAGATGCTCATGCGTTGTGCGGAACGTGAAGATGCATTTGTATGAGTAGTTTATCTTGTGGGAGAAAAAGGATAAACGAAGGAAGACCTTATCTGCAAATGTAGAGAGGAGTGTGGGTAAATTGTCATAATTTTCTTCCTATCCGTTAGATATAGATCGAACGACCTATATTGCAGGATGGCAGGCACACCATCATTATCAACTCTGTTTTTTATAAGAGTATATTTTTATCATGTGTGCTTCAAGGGAAAAAGTCACAAAGCTGAATGATCGGCGGCAGCGGAGTTGCTGCAGAATTTTTTAATTCAGCAAGATTCTAGCTTATCTTTTTTTTTTGCGAAAATTCTAGCTTATCTGTTAACAAACACACAATGCATGGTTCAAACTTGAGTGGGCGAATGAGATGAGGCCTTTCGATACAGATGTCGGAAATCAAACAATAAAGCTTCCCATATCTACATAAAAAGAATCTCATTTGGGCAGTCACCAAATGTTGTTCGAAATGGAACTATGCTCAAAATTTAATTCGAAATGAGATAACATGTAATTTGTGGTTATATTAGTTCGATATGCCATACCAAAAAAAAATATCCGACTCAACGTGAATTTGCCTCTTGGACTTCACTGAAAATTTGGTGGAATATTTATCTAGCATAACTTCAAAATTAAGGTTTTTCATAAAAGAAACTACATATTAATTGAACAACTAAAAATATATTTTTATAAATAAGATATCGGCTTGACTTAGCAAGTGTGCAAGGCTTGATGCATGGATAATCTTCAAATGTTAGGACATAAAATTGTTTCTAAATCTATAGATGTTCTGCACGACGGAGGTTGAACTACACATCTCGAAGTAGCGACCCTTTCCCTAAACCGATTCCAACGACAATGTTGTATTTGTTGGCTCTCTTAAGATCTTGGGAGCTGGTGTATCGATCAAGGAAAAGAGTTGGTTGGATCATAGTGCGGTGACTTGGACATCTTCTTTCAATTTGTTAACCCAAATGATCCGGTTTCTTGAATCCTCTGGACAGGTGGAGAAATAATGTAAGTTTGTGTTTGCATGGGGTTATGCTCCAACTAATGTTCGTTTAGCGATTTGTAGCTACTACGGCCTTCAAAGCATGGTGTGGCGAGATCGTTTGCAGGTGTCCCTTTTCTTTATCGTCGGTTCAGTGTGATTTTCAATTTCCGACGAGCGGCATACAATCAAAGAAAGAAGATGACGTGTATGATTTTGGAAGTAATTTTTTACTGGTTGTTTAGTGTCTAGTTGTCTTTTCATTGAACAGAATGCTATTTTTCATTATGATTTTCAGATTTAAGATGCTCTTCGAGTGTCTATTCTAAAGGAAAAAAATGTAAATCTTTTACAGTATCTTTTTAATTTTAATGTACACCTTCGTCTTAAAACATTTGTGGTTTTAGATTTTGCCTAAACCAAACTTATTTAAGTTTGACCAGTATATGAGAAAACCTATAATAACTTCTGCGACAAAGAATTAGTTACATATTTGTGATGTGAGCAAATTTTTCAATAAACTTGGTCGAATTTATGAAAGTTTGACTTGAGACAAATCTAGAACTTTTAACCTTTTGAAACAGAGGAGTATGTACATAGTGTTAAACAATCGAGACTAGTATTATTTTATGATAATTAAACGATGGAAAGTAGGCAGTAGAAGGGTGGATATTTAGTACCCTTGTCATCGATGAAGCCATCCTCTATCATCTTGGGAATGCTGGACCACATCCCGAGACTCGCGGCGGCCGCCGGCCAGACGGCAGCCACCCGGACGCCGAGGTTCTTGGCGCCCTGGTAGCAGAACCCCAGGTTGACGTCGGCGAGTAGCCATTTCACCTCCTTCTGCCCGGACGCAGCCGTCTCCCTGATGAGGTCCTCCACGTAGCCCGGCACGTACCGCGTGATGGCGCCCACGAACTTGGAGAGGTCCCTGCGGTCGTCGCCGTCAGCCATGCCGTCCGGTATGGAGAGCAGGCGGATGCCGCACAGCGCGTCGCCGCTGGTGCCGGTGTCTAGCAGGAGCCCGTGGATGAGCTCTGTGCAGACGAAGGTGACCTGGAAGCCGTGGTCGACGAGGCGGTGCGACAGCTCCATGAACGGCGTGACGTGGCCCTGCGCCGGGAACGGCAGCACCATGACGTGAGGCGCGGCGCCGGCCATGCTGGTCGATCACTGATGTGAGGTGCGTGCGTGTGTGTCAGTGTGTGTGTGTGTGTGAGAGAGAGAGTACGTAGACAGAGAAACGGAGGTACTGATAAGCGCGCGACGTTTTGGCATTTGCGGCCGTCGGCGCATTAAAGCGATCTCGTCGTTTTCGGTCTGCCCCGGTGAGATCCGCCAGGCCGGCTGCCGGCTGTCGCCGGCGCTCGCGATGATGGACACGAGGAATGATTCAGCGAGGAGTTTCAGCTTCTTGGGCCTTTGGAGTCCAGTGAAATTTCAGTTTCCAACGGGCTGCGTTGTCTCGTTTTCCAGTTCCGGCCCACGCAGCTGCTCAGTTACCAGTACCGAAGCCTGTTGGGAATGAGAAGGGGGTCCCAATTAGTCCACCACCGAAGCAAGATACAAAACGGTCCAAACTCATGGGCCAGTTGGGGAAGCCAGCAAGTTCAAATGACAAAGAGGGGTTGGCTGATACGGTGAAGAAGAACCCCAATGGGGTAAAGAGCTCGGATGCGAGAGCGGCGGCCTCCGTGACGGAGGACCGCCGAACGCAATGAATCTTCTTTGCTGGAACTGCCGGGGGATTGGCAACGCCCCGACAGTTCAAGAGCTTCGCGAACTCGCGAAGAAGTTTGCCCCTAAAGTGCTTTGTATAGTTGAAACCCAAATAAGTGGGGAGAGAGCTGAAAACTTAAAAAGTTCTTTAGGTTATGATTGTTCTTTTGCTGTTGATGCCTCCGGTAGGAGTGGAGGCTTAGCTATGTTTTGGAATAATGAAATAAACATCGATATTTTGGGTTACTCCAAGTACCACATAGATGGAAAGGTGACAGGTCTAGGAGATCAACCGTGGAGGCTCTCCTGTTTCTATGGAGAAGCCCAGACCCATCTTCGCTATCACACATGGAATACGATGAAAAATTTGTCAGCTCTCCAAGATATGCCGTGGGTGTGTATCGGGGACTTCAATGAAGTTCTGAAGCATGATGAACATGATGGTATTGGGTCGAGAAGTCAGACACAGATTCAGGGCTTCAAAGATGCGGTAGATGTTTGCGGTCTACTCGACCTTGGCTACAAGGGCATCAAGTGGACTTATGAGAAAAAAGTAACAGGCGGATCATATACGCGAGTCAGGCTTGATAGAGCTTTGGGTTCGGTGGACTGGTGTGGTCTGTACCCACAGGCGGCTGTCCATCATGTCATATCAGCGACATCTGATCATTCTGCCATATTACTGCAGCTAACCCAACCAAGCGGAGGACCGAAGACGAAGCAGTTCAGGTATGAGGTGATGTGGGACACCCACCCTGAATTGAAACCCACGGTGGATGCAGCTTGGGAGCCCAACGGCCTTAATCAAACGGTGGGTGAAGTTCGCACAAAACTCGAGGCCCTAGCAAGTAACCTTGGCGTATGGTCAAGATCAACTTTCGGTAGTGTGAGAGGAGAGATACAAAGCCTCAAGAAAGAGCTAGATCGCCTTCGGAGTGACATAACAAGGGTCGGACCTTCTCATGCGGAGATCAAAATTAACGACCGGCTAGTCGAGCTCTATTTGCGTGAAGAGTTGATGTGGAGACAGAGGTCTCGTGTCCAGTGGCTAGCTGAGGGGGACCGTAACTCTCGTTTTTTCCACATGCGCGCCTCCATGCGGAGAAGGAAGAATCTGATAAAGGCCTTGCAGAAACCAGATGGAGAATTGACCACGGAGTTAACGGAGATGCAGCAGATGGCTTTGGACTTTTATAAACAGCTGTACACTTCGGAGGGAGTGGAGGGGGTGCAGGACGTTCTTCAGCATGTGCCTACGAAGGTTACGGCGGAAATGAATGCAGCATTGTTGGCTCCGTATGAAGCGAAGGAGGTTAAGACCGCTCTTTTCCAAATGTTTCCTACAAAAGCTCCCGGTCCAGATGGGTTTCCGGCACACTTTTTCCAGAGACACTGGGATGTATGTGGAGAAGCAGTCACGAGAGCAGTACTGGCCATTATTAGGGGCGAGGAGAGCCCTGCATGTCTGAATGACACCCTTCTGGTCCTTATTCCTAAGGTATCCAATCCAAACTTATTATCTCAGTTCCGGCCCATAAGCTTATGTAACGTGTTTTACAAGATCGCCTCGAAAGTTCTAGCAAATCGCCTCAAGCTAATTCTTCCGGAGATAATTTCGGAGGAGCAGTCGGCCTTTGTGCCAGGAAGACTCGTTACTGACAACATAATCTCGGCTTATGAATGCTTGCATTTTATGAAGAGAAACAGGTCAAAGAATAACAGTTTTGCAGCACTGAAACTTGACATGATGAAGGCATACGATCGAGTGGAGTGGTCCTACCTACGATCGATTATGGAGAAGTTGGGTTTTGCGGCACCATGGGTTTCAGTTGTGATGAATATGGTGAGCTCAGTTTCTTTTTCAGTTATGTTCAATGGTGTGAAGTCAGAAGCTTTTCATCCTACGAGGGGGATTCGTCAGGGAGATCCAATCTCTCCATACCTCTTCTTGTTAGCAGCAGAGGGCCTATCGTGCCTCTTAAAATCCCAAAATCAATCATCCCAGCTCAGCGGCATTAAGGTGGCACCGTCGGCTCCGGCGGTGAATCACCTTTTATTCGCGGATGATAGCCTGCTATTTTTCAGGGCGAGTGTTGATGGAGCGGAAGCAGTATCAAACCTGTTGAATACATATTGTTTGGCATCAGGTCAACGGATCAACAAAGATAAATCTACAATCTTTTTTAGCAAGGGAAGCCCAGAGATAGTACGTGCTGCGGTCAAAGGCCATTTGCAGGTCCCTAATGAATCATTGAGCGACAGATATTTGGGTTTGCCAACAGACGTGGGCCACTCAAAAAAGGGTACTTTCAAATATTTGAGTGACAGAGTTTGGGACAAGGTAAAAGGTTGGATGAGCAAATGCCTATCAGCAGGTGGAAAAGATGTGCTAATTAAATCAGTGGCCCAGGCCATCCCGGTGTTCTCGATGTCATGTTTCAAACTCCCAAGAGGTTTATGTGATCATATAAAATCCATAATCAGGAAGTTTTGGTGGGGGTGCAAACAGGGACAACGTAAGCCGGCTTGGGTTTCCTGGGATGTGATGACACGTCCTAAACATCTAGGCAGGCTAGGATTCAGGGATCTTGAGATTTTCAATCTAGCCCTGTTGGCTCGCCAAGCCTGGCGACTACTACAAGAACCAATGAGTTTGAGCGCAAGAATTTTGAAGGCCGCATATTATCCAAACAATTCGGTTCTTGATGCGGAGTTGGGACCAAGGCCGTCTCAGATTTGGCGGGCTATATTGGAAGGACGGGATCTGTTGAGGCAGGGGCTCATTCGTCGGATTGGTAATGGGCAATCAACGGAGATTTGGACGGATAACTAGATTCCGAAGGAGATGACGCCACGGCCTATTTTCTCGTTGGTTCCTCACCCTCCCAGGCACGTTTCGGAGCTGCTCTCCCCGGCGACAGCCTCATGGAATGAGGGTTTGGTCCGGTCCGTGTTTTTGCCTATAGATGCTGAGGCCATATTGAAGATTCCGGTATGCACCCGCAACGTTGAGGACTTTTGGGCGTGGTATCCGGATAAGAAAGGCAAATTTAGTGTTAGTTCGGCTTATAAGTTTTTGCTCAAGACAAAATTACAGAGGGAGGAGTGGTTAAATGGAAGTAGCGGAACATCTCACACCGATAAGGACGAAAAAGCTTGGACTTCCTTGTGGAAATTTAAAATCCCGTCGAAGGTGAGGATCTTTCTTTGGAGGTTAGTGAAGGAAATATGCCCTAGAGGCAATAATAAAGTTATTATTTATTTCCTTATAATCATCATAAATGTTTATTATTCATGCTAGAATTGTATTTACCGGAAACATAATACATGTGTGAATACATAGACAAACAAAGTGTCACTAGTATGCCTCTACTTGACTAGCTCGTTAATCAAAGATGGTTATGTTTCCTAACCATGAACAATGAGTTGTTATTTGATTAACGAGGTCACATCATTAGTAGAATGATCTGATTGACATGACCCATTCCATTAGCTTAGCACCCGATCGTTTAGTATGTTGCTATTGCTTTCTTCATGACTTATACATGTTCCTATGACTATGAGATTATGCAACTCCCGTTTACCGGAGGAACACTTTGGGTACTACCAAACGTCACAACGTAACTGGGTGATTATAAAGGAGTACTACAGGTGTCTCCAATGGTCGATGTTGGGTTGGCGTATTTCGAGATTAGGATTTGTCACTCCGATTGTCGGAGAGGTATCTCTGGGCCCTCTCGGTAATACACATCACATAAGCCTTGCAAGCATTACAACTAATATGTTAGTTGTGAGATGATGTATTACGGAACGAGTAAAGAGACTTGCCAGTAACGAGATTGAACTAGGTATTGGATACCGACGATCGAATCTCGGGCAAGTAACATACCGATGACAAAGGGAACAACGTATGTTGTTATGCGGTCTGACCGATAAAGATCTTCGTAGAATATGTAGGAGCCAATATGGGCATCCAGGTCCCGCTATTGGTTATTGACCGGAGACGTGTCTCGGTCATGTCTACATTGTTCTCGAACCCGTAGGGTCCGCACGCTTAAGGTTACGATGACAGTTATATTATGAGTTTATGCATTTTGATGTACCGAAGGTTGTTCGGAGTCCCGGATGTGATCACGGACATGACGAGGAGTCTCGAAATGGTCGAGACGTAAAGATTGATATATTGGAAGCCTATATTTGGATATCGGAAGTGTTCCGGGTGAAATCGGGATTTTACCGGAATACCGGGAGGGTTACCGGAACCCCCCGGGAACCATATGGGCCATCATGGGCCTTAGTGGAAAGGAGAAAGGGGCAGCCCAAGGGGGCTGCGCGCCTCCCCCCTTCCCCTAGTCCTATTAGGACTAGGAGAGGTGGCCGGCCACCCCTCTCCCTCTTTCCCCCTTGGGAATCCTAGTTGGAATAGGATTGGGGGGGGAGTCCTACTCCCGGTAGGAGTAGGACTCCTCCTGCGCCTCTCCCTCTTGGCCGGCGCCCCCTCCCCCCTTGGCTCCTTTATATACGGAGGCAGGGGCACCTCTAAACACACAAGTTGACACAAGTTGATCCACGTGATCGATTCCTTAGCCGTGTGCGGTGCCCCCTGCCACCATATTCCTCGATAATACTGTAGCGGAGTTTAGGCGAAGCCCTGCTGCTGTAGTTCATCAAGATCGTCACCACGCCGTCGTGCTGACGAAACTCTTCCCCGACACTTTGCTGGATCGGAGTCCGGGGATCGTCATCGAGCTGAACGTGTGCTCGAACTCGGAGGTGCCGTAGTTTCGGTGCTTGATCGGTTGGATCGAGAAGACGTACGACTACTTCCTCTACGTCGTGTCATCGCTTCCGCAGTCGGTCTGCGTTGGGTACGTAGACAATACTCTCCCCTCGTTGCTATGCATCACATGATCTTGCGTGTGCGTAGGAAATTTTTTGAAATTACTACGAAACCCAACAGTGGCATCCGAGCCAGGTTATTGATGTTGATGTTATATGCACGAGTAGAACACAAGTGAGTTGTGGACGATACAAGTCATACTGCCTACCAGCATGTCATATTTTGGTTCGGCGGTATTGTTGGACGAGACGACCCAGACCAACCTTACGCGTACGCTTACGCGAGACCGGTTCCCTCGACGTGCTTTGCACAGAGATGGCTTGCGGGCGACTGTCTCTCCAACTTTAGTTGAACCAAGTATGGCTACGCCCGGTCCTTGCGAAGGTTAAAACGGAGTCTATTTGACAAACTATCGTTGTGGTTTTGATGCGTAGGTGAGATTGGTTCTTACTTAAGCCCGTAGCAGCCACGTAAAACAAGCAACAACAAAGTAGAGGACGTCTAACTTGTTTTTGCAGGGCATGTTGTGATGTGATATGGTCAAAGCATGATGCTGAATTTTATTGTATGAGATGATCATGTTTTGTAACCGAGTTATCGGCAACTGGCAGGAGCCATATGGTTGTCGCTTTATTGTATGCAATGCAATCGCGATGTAATGCTTTACTTTATTACTAAACGGTAGTGATAGTCGTGGAAGCATAAGATTGGCGAGACGACAACGATGCTACGATGGAGATCAAGGTGTCGCGCCGGTGACGATGGTGATCATGACGGTGCTTCGGAGATGGAGATCACAAGCACAAGATGATGATGACCATATCATATCACTTATATTGATTGCATGTGATGTTTATCTTTTTATGCATCTTATCTTGCTTTGATTGACGGTAGCATTATAAGATGATCTCTCACTAAATTATCAAGAAGTGTTCTCCCTGAGTATGCACCGTTGCCAAAGTTCGTCGTGCCCAGACACCACGTGATGATCGGGTGTGATAAGCTCTACGTCCATCTACAACGGGTGCAAGCCAGTTTTGCACACGCAGAATACTCAGGTTAAACTTGACGAGCCTAGCATATGCAGATATGGCCTCGGAACACGGAGACCGAAAGGTCGAGCGTGAATCATATAGTAGATATGATCAACATAACGATGTTCACCATTGAAAACTACTCCATCTCACGTGATGATCGGTCATGGTTTAGTTGATTTGGATCACGTAATCACTTAGAGGATTAGAGGGATGTCTATCTAAGTGGGAGTTCTTAAATAATATGATTAATTGAACTTAAATTTATCATGAACTTAGTACCTGATAGTATCTTGCTTGTTTATGTTGATTGTAGATAGATGGCTCGTGCTGTTGTTCCGTTGAATTTTAATGCGTTCCTTGAGAAAGCAAAGTTGAAAGATGATGGTAGCAATTACACGGACTGGGTCCGTAACTTGAGGATTATCCTCATTGCTGCACAGAAAAATTACGTCCTGGAAGCACCGCTGGGTGCCAGGCCTGCTGCTGGAGCAACACCAGATGTTATGAACGTCTGGCAGAGCAAAGCTGATGACTACTCGATAGTTCAGTGTGCCATGCTTTACGGCTTAGAATCGGGACTTCAACGACGTTTTGAACGTCATGGAGCATATGAGTTCCAGGAAGTTAATATTTCAAGCAAATGCCCGAATTGAGAGATATGAAGTCTCCAATAAGTTCTATAGCTGCAAGATGGAGGAGAACAGTTCTGTCAGTGAGCATATACTCAAAATGTCTGGGTATAATAATCACTTGATTCAATTGGGAGTTAATCTTCCGGATGATTGCGTCATTGACAGAATTCTCCAATCACTGCCACCAAGCTACAAGAGCTTCGTGATGAACTATAATATGCAAGGGATGAACAAGACTATTCCCGAGCTCTTCGCAATGCTGAAAGCTGCGGAGGTAGAAATCAAGAAGGAGCATCAAGTGTTGATGGTTAACAAGACCACTAGTTTCAAGAAAAAGGGCAAAGGGAAGAAAAAGGGGAACTTCAAGAAGAACGGCAAGCAAGTTGCTGCTCAAGAGAAGAAACCCAAGTCTGGACCTAAGCCTGAAACTGAGTGCTTCTACTGCAAGCAGACTGGTCACTGGAAGCGGAACTGCCCCAAGTATTTGGCGGATAAGAAGGATGGCAAGGTGAACAAAGGTATATGTGATATACATGTTATTGATGTGTACCTTACTAGAGCTCGCAGTAGCACCTGGGTATTTGATACTGGTTCTGTTGCTAATATTTGCAACTCGAAACAGGGACTACGGAATAAGCGGGCACTGGCAAAGGACGAGGTGACGATGCGCGTGGGAAACGGTTCCAAAGTCGATGTGATCGCAGTCGGCACGCTACCTCTACATCTACCTTCGGGATTAATATTAGACCTAAATAATTGTTATTTGGTGCCAGCGTTGAGCATGAACATTATATCTGGATCTTGTTTAATGCGAGACGGTTATTCATTTAAATCAGAGAATAATGGTTGTTCTATTTATATGAGTAATATCTTTTATGGTCATGCACCCTTGAAGAGTGGTCTATTCTTATTGAATCTCGATAGTAGTAATACACATATTCATAATATTGAAGCCAAAAGATGCAGAGTTGATAATGAAAGTGCAACTTATTTGTGGCACTGTCGTTTAGGTCATATCGGTATAAAGCGCATGAAGAAACTCCATGCTGATGGACTTTTGGAACCACTTGATTATGAATCACTTGGTACTTGCGAACCGTGCCTCATGGGCAAGATGACTAAAACACCGTTCTCCGGTACTATGGAGAGAGCAACAGATTTGTTGGAAATCATACATACCGATGTATGTGGCCCGATGAATATTGAGGCTCGTGGCGGATATCGTTATTTTCTCACCTTCACAGATGATTTAAGCAGATATGGGTATATCTACTTAATGAAACATAAGTCTGAAACATTTGAAAAGTTCAAAGAATTTCAGAGTGAAGTTGAAAATCATCGTAACAAGAAAATAAAGTTTCTACGATCTGATCGTGGAGGAGAATATTTGAGTTACGAGTTTGGTGTACATTTGAAAAACTGTGGAATAGTTTCGCAACTCACGCCACCCGGAACACCACAGCGTAATGGTGTGTCCGAACGTCGTAATCGTACTTTACTAGATATGGTGCGATCTATGATGTCTCTTACTGATTTACCGCTATCTTTTTGGGGATATGCTTTAGAGACGGCCGCATTCACGTTAAATAGGGCACCATCAAAATCCGTTGAGACGACGCCTTATGAACTGTGGTTTGGCAAGAAACCAAAGTTGTCGTTTCTTAAAGTTTGGGGCTGCGATGCTTATGTGAAAAAGCTTCAACCTGATAAGCTCGAACCCAAATCGGAGAAATGTGTCTTCATAGGATACCCAAAGGAAACTGTTGGGTACACCTTCTATCACAGATCCGAAGGCAAGACATTCGTTGCTAAGAATGGATCATTTCTAGAGAAGGAGTTTCTCTCGAAAGAAGTGAGTGGGAGGAAAGTAGAACTTGACGAGGTAACTGTACCCGCTCCCTTACTGGAAAGTAGTTCATCACAGAAAACTGTTTCAGTGACACCTACACCAGTTAGTGAGGAAGCCAATGATAATGATCATGAAACTTCAGATCAAGATACTGCTGAACCTCGTAGATCAACCAGAGTAAGATCCGCACCAGAGTGGTACGGTAATCCTGTTCTGGAGGTCATGCTACTAGATCATGATGAACCTACGAACTATGAAGAAGCGATGGTGAGCCCAGATTCCGCAAAGTGGCTTGAAGCCATGAAATCTGAGATGGGATCCATGTATGAGAACAAAGTATGGACTTTGGTTGACTTGCCCGATGATCGGCAAGCAATTGAGAATAAATGGATCTTTAAGAAGAAGACTGACGCTGATGGTAATGTTACTGTCTACAAAGCTTGACTTGTCGCAAAAGGTTTTCGGCAAGTTCAAGGGATTGACTACGATGAGACCTTCTCACCCATAGCGATGCTTAAGTCCGTCCGAATCATGTTAGCAATTGCCGCATTTTATGATTATGAAATTTGGCAAATGGATGTCAAAACTGCATTCCTGAATGGATTTCTGGAAGAAGAGTTGTATATGATGCAACCAGAAGGTTTTGTCGATCCAAAGGGAGCTAACAAAGTGTGCAAGCTCCAGCGATCCATTTATGGACTGGTGCAAGCCTCTCGGAGTTGGAATAAACGTTTTGATAGTGTGATCAAAGCATTTGGTTTTATACAGACTTTCGGAGAAGCCTGTATTTACAAGAAAGTGAGTGGGAGCTCTATAGCATTTCTGATATTATATGTGGATGACATATTACTGATTGGAAATGATATAGAATTTCTGGATAGCATAAAGGGATACTTGAATAAAAGTTTTTCAATGAAAGACCTCGGTGAAGCTGCTTACATATTAGGCATTAAGATCTATAGAGATAGATCAAAACGCTTAATTGGACTTTCACAAAGCACATACCTTGACAAAATTTTGAAGAAGTTCAAAATGGATCAAGCAAAGAAAGGGTTCTTGCCTGTGTTACAAGGTGTGAAATTGAGTAAGACTCAATGCCCGACCACTGCAGAAGATAGAGAGAATATGAAAGATGTTCCCTATGCATCAGCCATAGGCTCTATCATGTATGCAATGCTGTGTACCAGACCTGATGTGTGCCTTGCTATAAGTTTAGCAGGGAGGTACCAAAGTAATCCAGGAGTGGATCACTGGACAGCGGTCAAGAACATCCTGAAATACCTGAAAAGGACTAAGGATATGTTTCTCGTATATGGAGGTGACAAAGAGCTCATCGTAAAAGGTTACGTTGATGCAAGCTTTGACACTGATCCGGACGATTCTAAATCGCAAACCGGATACGTGTTTACATTAAACGGTGGAGCTGTCAGTTGGTGCAGTTCTAAACAAAGCGTCGTAGCGGGATCTACATGTGAAGCGGAATACATAGCTGCTTCGGAAGCAGCAAATGAAGGAGTCTGGATGAAGGAGTTCATATCCGATCTAGGTGTCATACCTAGTGCATCGGGTCCAATGAAAATCTTTTGTGACAATACTGGTGCAATTGCCTTGGCAAAGGAATCCAGATTTCACAAAAGGACCAAACACATCAAGAGACGCTTCAACTCCATCCGGGATCTAGTCCAGGTGGGAGACATAGAGATTTGCAAGATACATACGGATCTGAATGTTGCAGACCCGTTGACTAAGCCTCTTCCACGAGCAAAACATGATCAGCACCAAAGCTCCATGGGTGTTAGAATCATTACAGTGTAATCTAGATTATTGACTCTAGTGCAAGTGGGAGACTGAAGGAAATATGCCCTAGAGGCAATAATAAAGTTATTATTTATTTCCTTATAATCATGATAAATGTTTATTATTCATGCTAGAATTGTATTTACCGGAAACATAATACATGTGTGAATACATAGACAAACAAAGTGTCACTAGTATGCCTCTACTTGACTAGCTCGTTAATCAAAGATGGTTATGTTTCCTAACCATGAACAATGAGTTGTTATTTGATTAACGAGGTCACATCATTAGTAGAATGATCTGATTGACATGACCCATTCCATTAGCTTAGCACCCGATCGTTTAGTATGTTGCTATTGCTTTCTTCATGACTTATACATGTTCCTATGACTATGAGATTATGCAACTCCCGTTTACCGGAGGAACACTTTGGGTACTACCAAACGTCACAACGTAACTGGGTGATTATAAAGGAGTACTACAGGTGTCTCCAATGGTCGATGTTGGGTTGGCGTATTTCGAGATTAGGATTTGTCACTCCGATTGTCGGAGAGGTATCTCTGGGCCCTCTCGGTAATACACATCACATAAGCCTTGCAAGCATTACAACTAATATGTTAGTTGTGAGATGATGTATTACGGAACGAGTAAAGAGACTTGCCAGTAACGAGATTGAACTAGGTATTGGATACCGACGATCGAATCTCGGGCAAGTAACATACCGATGACAAAGGGAACAACGTATGTTGTTATGCGGTCTGACCGATAAAGATCTTCGTAGAATATGTAGGAGCCAATATGGGCATCCAGGTCCCGCTATTGGTTATTGACCGGAGACGTGTCTCGGTCATGTCTACATTGTTCTCGAACCCGTAGGGTCCGCACGCTTAAGGTTACGATGACAGTTATATTATGAGTTTATGCATTTTGATGTACCGAAGGTTGTTCGGAGTCCCGGATGTGATCACGGACATGACGAGGAGTCTCGAAATGGTCGAGACGTAAAGATTGATATATTGGAAGCCTATATTTGGATATCGGAAGTGTTCCGGGTGAAATCGGGATTTTACCGGAATACCGGGAGGGTTACCGGAACCCCCCGGGAACCATATGGGCCATCATGGGCCTTAGTGGAAAGGAGAAAGGGGCAGCCCAAGGGGGCTGCGCGCCTCCCCCCTTCCCCTAGTCCTATTAGGACTAGGAGAGGTGGCCGGCCACCCCTCTCCCTCTTTCCCCCTTGGGAATCCTAGTTGGAATAGGATTGGGGGGGGAGTCCTACTCCCGGTAGGACTAGGACTCCTCCTGCGCCTCTCCCTCTTGGCCGGCGCCCCCTCCCCCCTTGGCTCCTTTATATACGGAGGCAGGGGCACCTCTAAACACACAAGTTGACACAAGTTGATCCACGTGATCGATTCCTTAGCCGTGTGCGGTGCCCCCTGCCACCATATTCCTCGATAATACTGTAGCGGAGTTTAGGCGAAGCCCTGCTGCTGTAGTTCATCAAGATCGTCACCACGCCGTCGTGCTGACGAAACTCTTCCCTGACACTTTGCTGGATCGGAGTCCGGGGATCGTCATCGAGCTGAACGTGTGCTCGAACTCGGAGGTGCCGTAGTTTCGGTGCTTGATCGGTTGGATCGAGAAGACGTACGACTACTTCCTCTACGTCGTGTCATCGCTTCCGCAGTCGGTCTGCGTTGGGTACGTAGACAATACTCTCCCCTCGTTGCTATGCATCACATGATCTTGCGTGTGCGTAGGAAATTTTTTGAAATTACTACGAAACCCAACAGTTAGCTCATCACTCACTCCCTACAATGGATGTCCTGAAAAGAAGAAACATGTCAGAGAGAGAAGTTTGTCCGATGTGTGTATGTGAGGATTCTTGGAGACATGCGTTGGTAGCATGCACGATGTCTCGCTGCGTGTGGGCTCTTTCGGAGGAAAACTTGGTGTCAATCATGGCTGAAAATGATGAATCCAACGCAAGAATATGGTTGTTTGATCTACATGAAAAATTGGACCAAGCTAGCTTCACAAGGATGGTCATCACACTATGGTCTATATGGTTTGCGAGGAGGAAGGCTATCTATGAATCTATATTCCAGAACCCCCAGCAAACGGCTTCTTTTATAAATAATTACATCGATGAGCTAGGTCACTTAGTTGTGCGAAGAGTGCGCGAACAATCTGTACCTGCACCACCACAACCGAAAAGGTGGCTTCCTCCTTCTACAGGCACTGCAAAAATTAATGTTGACGGGGCTGTGGGTCGCTCACGGAGAGGAGTAGCGGTTGCTGCCTTTTGCCGTGACCAGGACGGGCACTATCTGGGCTCCTCGGCTATGGTTTATTATGGTATGACGGACCCTCTAACCCTGGAGACATATGCATGCCGGGAAGCTCTTGCTCTAGCAGATGACCTAGGACAGCAGAAGATTCACGTGGCATCGGACTGCCAAGAAGTGGTTAATGATATCAACAGGGGTACAGGAGGCCCCAATGCATCGTTGGTGCATGAAATAATGAACCATTGTAATAGTTTTATTACTTGCTCTTTTGTTTTCGAGCGCAGGAACTTCAATTTTGAAGCTCATAATCTCGCCAAATTTGCTTGCAACCTAGATATAGGTAGACATGTTTGGTTGGGCAATCCTCATGATCCCGATCTTGTACCTATGACAATTGCTTCTGAATAAATAAAGCAGGCGAGAATTCTCAAAAAAAAAAAAGAAACACACACACACACACACAGTAGAGCTTGAGGAAGATGCCATTTGAGAGATTTGAGAGAAAAGGTACACGACTCCGTAGAGGCAACCAAACACGATCTCTGTCGGGCTGGCTGTACATACTGGCACGAGCAATCAGACACTATGCTCTTGCATCATCGCATAATGGCTCTGTCTGTCCTCCTCGTGGCAGCAGTTTCGATCGTCATAACCTCGCTCTACAGGTAGGTGGCTGACAAGGAACGGATGATGCACATCTAGATGGTGATGCAGTTGCCCCGGTTACAAAGCGCCTGTCCGGATGGATTTTAATTAATAACAGATTTTTCAGAGCATTTTATCAGAAAAAAAATTCTTTTAGGCATGTTGGCCAATCATGAAAGGGTACTTTTTAAAAGATATGTGTTGATTTTCATGTAGGATTCATGGATCTTGCACGTAATAATGGTTCCATCATTACTTTTTTTCTCTGTGTGTGTAAACTTTCTATCTATTCATCGATGTCAAAGGTAGTACAAAGAACACCAAAAGTAAAAAATTATATCCAGATCCGTAGACCACCTAGTGACGACTACAAGCACTGGAGCGAGCCGGGCAAACCTTGTTGTAGCAGATAGTCGAAAAGTCGTGCTAAGGCCCCATTGGACCACCGCACCAGAACAACATCACCGCCGATGAAGAGAAGGAATGATCGAACCTGACACGAACATAGACGAACGAAGACCGGATCCAAGTGGATCCACCGAAGACAAACGCCGACCGAATCCCACAAGATCCACCGGAGACACACCTCCATACGCCCTCCGACACGCCAGAAGGACCACCAAGAATGGGGCTAGACGGGGAGAACCTTATTCCATCTTCAGGAAGCCGCCACCTCATCTTCCTGAGCATGGCACAAACCCTAACAATACTGTAAAAAATACCTAAAAATGGAGCCCTCTCGTCGGCAGGGGTCGCGATCCACTGCGCCTTCATGGTCCTAGGACCATAGAATTCGCGGCGGATCAACGGCAGCGCGGGCGAGAGGCTGAGTAAACCCTAGTAGACAGTCGCTTGGGTCTTTGCCTCACAGGAGAGAACGCACAAGACTTTCACACCGAAGGATAACTTCCCTAAAACCCCTTATGACAAAAATTATGCAAGTATGCCAATTAAGATCTCCATCTTTTTCTTTGCGTGTTGGGATATAAGATGAGATGATGTCCAAGTGAATTCTAGATTACCGTGAATTTTTTTCAAAGCTAACATCAAAATGTTTTTATTTTTTATTTTTTGAGTAGTTCATTCCTCGTAATCGAAAGGGCAAATACTACTTCCTGCTTTTACTCATTTTTTTTATGTTATGTGAGTGAAATGAGTCCGAAGTAATCATTTTCAAACCATTGATTGCCTCCATGATTTGTCTGCTCCTTTCTTTGAAAAGAAAATTGGTGATGTAGTTGCATCTATTCTACTATTCCCTCCGACAAAGTGTTCGTACCAGATGGATTTAACGGTATATTTCTCAAAGCATGTTTGCCAATAATTGAAGTTTTATTTACAACATATGTGCTGATTTTCATGTAGGAGTCATTGTCTCTTACATGTATTAATGATTCCATAATTACTTTGATACCAAGTGATAACTCTCCTAAAACCCCTGATGACAACATGATGATTTCTTTGCTTTGAATTTGTTGACAAACTTGCTTGTTGGCCATCTCTAATCCATGACATTCTTCAGTTAGTCCACAAGAATCGGTATGGGTTTATCAAGTACTACATTGTTCAATATTATTTCAAATGGTCTTTCAGTTGCATGAATGTAAGCCTTATGGAAAAGAGATTGTCTTTCTCAAACTAGATTTTGCCGAAGCTTTTATACTATAGAGCATTATGTGTGATTATTCAAATTCTTCGTCGATCTGGGTTCGATAATTGGCAGGTGAACAGGTTAGATTCAAGGCATTCTTTCATCTAGCACGTATGTGGTTCTGTTGAACGGGGTGGCTGGTAAGAAGTTTTAGGCAAGCGAGGGATTCGTTAGGGATATCCACTATCACCACTTTCATTCGTCATGGCCATTAATTTGCTGCAGCCAGTATTAAATCACCTTTTTAGCCAAGCATGTTATCCTCTCATGTTCCGAAAAGGATGTTCTGGCACTTTTTTTTCAACGTTTTTACATGTCAAATTTGCTAAAATGTGCATGGTTTTATCAATGTGTCAGAGGAAAGAATTTCATTTCTTGCGTTGCTTGCGGGTTGCTCCGTGAAAAAAAAAAAACCATCACTTAGTTGTGTTGTAAAAGTGATCCCAACTAACTTATTTTTCTCGGTAAGATACAATCTTTTTTTAACACAGTAGATACAACCTTAACATGTAATTATGCACGAGGAATACATGGGAAAGACCCAACCCAACATACAATAAATATTTTACAATATACGATAGTACATCATATATATTTTCAGTTTTGATAGTATCATTAATTCAAATATACATGTTGTATACAATTAATTTCATTGAAATAATAATGCAAACTAATTGCACAAACCCATGCAAAAAAAAACTAATTGCACAAACAGATACCGGATGCTTTGGGTTCATTCACTTAGAAGGTCCACAAATCTAGCAAAATTCTTGTGTGACGAGCCGCCCTCGCTGATGCACCTCCAGGAGGTGTCCTTGAGCCGCCGTGCCCTCTTCCTGAAGCCCGCGTCGCCAATGACAGTTTCCACCTTGCACCTCACCTCCTCCTTCGTCACAACACCATCCTCGCCGGGGCACACGGCCAGGCCGGTCCTCCACACGTTGGTGACGTAGCTCCGGTCCAGGAACTGCTCGCAGAAGTAGGGCCAGCACAGGACCGGCACGCCATTTCTCACCGCCTCCATGGTCGAGTTCCACCCGCAGTGCGACACGAAGCACGCAACCGCGGGGTGCGCCAGGACCTGCTGCTGGGAGCACCAGCTGACGATCATGCCCGTGCCGGCAACGCGCTGCTGGAACTCGTCGAGCCACTCCTTGTTCAGGCCGGCGGTGAAGTCGGGGCGCACCACCCACAGGAACGGCCGGTCGGCGAGCTCCAGCCCCTCGGCCAGCTCCTGGAACTGGCGCGGGTCGAAGATGGCCATGCTCCCGAAGGCCACGTAGACGACGGAGCCGTCAGGTCGCGCGTCCAGCCATTTGAGGCAGCTCATGTCCTCCGGCAAGAAGTTGCCGACGGGCCTCTGGAAGTCCTTGTCGGCCAAGAGCGGGCCGATGGGCAGGATGTTGGGGAAGAGCTTGAACGCGCCGGCCTCGGCGTCGTGGAACGAGTTGCACACGGTCATCTCGGCGTGGTCGCTGAACTTGTTGTTCCGGCACACGAGGTGGAAGATGATGTGCTGTCCGTCGGGGGCGCCGGCGTTGTTCCACGGCAGCAGCGACGTGTGGAGCGGCGGCATCCCCGGGGCGAGCCGCAGCGTCTCCTCCCGCTCTGGCCATCCTACAGTACAGTAGAATACTATTCGTTATATCATCTGCTCCTAACCAAGAAGACGAACCAAAATCAGAATGGAATTTCGGACGGCGGAATTTGCGTGTATACCCTTGTCGTTGAGGACGCCGTTCTGAATCAGCTCGGGGATCTTGAGCATGATGGCGAGGCACGCGGCGGAGGCCGGCCAGAAGGAGGCGACCCGGATGCCGAGCCTCTTGGCGACCTCGAAGGACCAGCCCATATTGAAGTCGGCGACGAGCCACTTCACCCTGGGCCTCCCGGCGGCCTCCATTTCCCCGACCAGCGCCTCCAGGTAGGCCGGCATGTGGCGCGGGTAGGCGTCGACGAGCTTGTTGAGGTCCTTGCGGTCCTCGTCGTCTGCCAGCCCGTCCGGGATGGAGGCCAGGTGGATGCCGCGCAGCGCCTCGCCGCGGCCCTCGGGCGCCATGGCGGCGAGCACGAGCGCGTGGTCCACGTCGGTGTTGACGAAGGTGACCTGGAAGCCGTGGTCGACGAGGCGGTGCGAGAGCTCCATGAGCGGGACGACGTGGCCCTGGCATGGCATGGGCAGCACCAGCACGTGACCCTTCGCCATGGCTGGCCTCCCTCCCTCCCTCCGCGTGCACCTACGTACTGCTGCGGCTGCTCTGTTACAAGCACAATCTGCCGGTGATGCAATGTGTGGCGAACAGCTGGGAATGGGCACGGACACCAGCATCTCATATATATCCAAAAAAAAACGTAACGGAAACGAAAAGGAAGAGTTTCTTCCAAACACACTACAGTTTGCGGAAGCAAAATGAAAGTATATCTATCTTGTGTCAGTCGAATGGGTGCCATGCAAATGCATACGTGACCAACAACAATACGCCAAACAATCCATTAACTGCACCACGTGCTCGACTTTTTTTCCTTTATAACACGGGAAGGGACCAGAAGGTCCCCGAGGCTGTTGTAATATCAAAGGTGATACAACACTACAAAAAAGATACTTCAAAGAAATAAAGATCATAATCACATCCTTTCTTTTTACAAACAAGACCCTCAATATAAGAGATAAAATTGACTGTAGTCCTGCTTTCGCCACCATCTTCGGATAAATCATTGCCATAAGCGGGCAGAGGAGCCATGGCCTCACCATGGAGGGTCAGCAAAGCTCGCCGAAACAGCGTGCTCATTTGATCATCTGTTCAGACGGTCGAGCTTGATCTAATGGCAGAAAATAGACCAATGAACATTCAGTGCATCTTGCAAGTCCCATAGAACGTCGGATCTGAATGGGCAGCACAACCATACACCCTCCTCCTTCCTTTTGTCTTCGTAACACTTTTCCGGTTATCGGGGATGGACGCCCCAGCAGAACCCTAGTACCCCCCCTCCCCCTCCCAGTAACCAATCTAACATAGAAGACCCACTTGTCAATCCGTCATTGATGGTGTGACGGTGCTCCGGTGGCGACGGCAGTCTCACGACTGAGACAAGTGTACGACGGTTGTTTGGCGGCTCTCTAACAACGATCTGACAGTGGTTTGGCGTGGCAGGAGCATATTGAGAGCAAGCCATCTCCCTCCCATCCATTTAGGGGAAGATGGGCTGTTTTTCTTTATCACAAAATAAATCTTGAAGAAAAGGGAGCGGTTGGAGCTGGATTTTTTGGTCCAACTCCTTCCGATACCAGAAAAATATTACGGAACGAGGATTCATTGGAGATGCTCGGCAGACCAATATGAGTTCCCGATCCCCTATCTCAGGATGACACGATAAAGATACTACGCCCTCCCTCCCATAATGTAAGAAGTTTTTTGACACTAGTGTAGTGTTAGTGTCAAAAAACGTCATACATTATGGGACGGAGGGAGTAGAAGTCTAGGAAGAGTGAAATGGTGCAGCTCACTCCGCCAGGAGATCAACAAATCTCTTGAAATTCTCGTACGTTGACGCTCTTGCGAGCTGCATCCCTGAGCATCCGCGCCCTCTTCGCAATTCCCTTGTCGCCGGTGACCAGTTCTAGTTTGGCCTTCACCTCTTCCGTGGTCACGATGCCATCCACGCCATGCGTCACACCTAAACCAGTACTCCAAGTGTCGCAAATGTAGCTCTGGTTCGCGAACTGGTCAGAGAAGTAGGGCCAGCACAGGATGGGGACGCCGTTCCCCACCCCCTCCATCGTCGAGTTCCATCCGCGGTGTGACACGAAGCATGCCACCGCCGAATGCGCCAGAACCTACATGTACGTCGAGATAGCATGGATCACGGTCGAATTCTAAACGCATGGTACAACCGTTCTTGGCAGTGCACCGCGCGCGCACCTGCTGCTGGGGGCACCAGCTGACGATCATGCCGTTGCCGGCGACGCGCTTCTGGAACTCGTCGAACCACGCCTTGCTGAGGCCGCTAGAGGTGAAGTCCGGACGCACCACCCACAGGAACGGCCGGCCGGCGAGCTCCAGCCCCTCGGCCAGCTCCCGGAATTGCCGCGGGTCGAAGATGGTGAAGCTGCCGAACGCCACGTACATGACGGAGCCTTCGGGCTGCCTATCCAGCCATCCTAAGCAGCTCGCGTCTTCCGGCCAGAACTGCCCGATGGGCTCCTGGAGCTCCTGGTCGGCAATCAGTGGGCCGACGGGCACTATGTTCGGGCACAGCTCGAATGCCCCGACCTCGGCCTCGAGGAACGAGTTGCACATGACTATCTCGGCCAGGCCGGTTACCTGAGCAATCCCGAACGCCAGCTCGAAAGCTGCCTGCCGTCCTTCGGGGGCGCCGTCGATGTTCCATGCCATTTGCATCGGGCAGAGTGGCGGCATACCGGGGCCGAGCTCGAACGTCCCGTGTCTCTTCGGGAAGCCTGCACATTATCTACGTGTTATTCGTTGGGTTTGTGAATTGAAGAGGGAAACTTGCATTTCTCTGCAAAAATAGCTTAAGATTTCTCAAGGCATTATAATTTTGAAGTAATGAAAAGGGTATGGCCCAGGTCTTGGTCGATTAAGACTTAATCCAGTTTCAGTCAAATGTTACAAACATGTAAAAAACAAGGAAAATGAAAATAATAGTTGTTCTAAGCCTCTGTCGACTCAGACTTCACTAATTAAGTCTCAGTCGATGTTATATTCATTTAATCTTGCATCGAGATTCATGCAATATTTATCTTTTTAATTTTTTTTCCTTGATTGAGACTTGGTTAAGACTCAGTTGACTGAGACCTAAACACAAATTTAAAATATATATTTTGCACAGATTTGATGTAAGATCTCAATAATATAATATCGATTGAGACATAACCAAGTCTTAGTCGGTTGAGATTTAGTAAGACTGTAACGAAAAGTCTCAAAAGAATGAAGAAAAATAGAAAAGGTAGAATATTGCAGGGAAATCAGACACAAACAAGTATTGATTCGCATAATTTATTCGGTATCTTCAAATTAACTTATTCATACGCTTCATAGTCCATACAAACAAGTACATCAGTAGACATGGAAAAAACAAGAAAACTAATGAGGTGGAGCAGGCACCTTTGTCGTCGAAGAAGCCATCCTGTATAAGGCTGGTCATAGTGGGAGTAACATACTACCTCCGTCCTGGTTTATAGGTCCTCTTTATAGTTTGTGTCAAATTTTGACTAAGTATTTAACTAACAAAATGTTAATGCATGCCAAGAAAAATTATCTCATTGAATTCGTATTTGAACATAGTTTTCAAAAATATAATGTTTGGTGACATGCGTAAACATTTTGTTAGTTTAATCTATGGTCAAAATTTGGCAGAAATATAATGGGGACCAATAAATCCGGACGGAGGTAGTAGATAGTAACATAGATGCCACATAAGTAAAATGGTGATGTGGCAAATAGTTAATGAGGAGAGAGGCAAATAGAATAACATAATATGTTACCATCACATAGCGCTTTCCAATATATAATGAGTCTAAAAAGTAATAAATGAAGGTAACTATGTTACCACATCTATGACACTACCCACTATGAAGGTAATAATATAGACTAATAACATATGTATGTTACTAGTCTAAGTTATTCTCCACTATGATTAGCCTAAGCTGGGGAATCCTGAGCGAGGTGACAAGGCACGCCGCGGACGACGGGCAGACTGAAGCGACCCGGACGCCGAGATTCCTTGCGACCTGGAAGCAGCACGCCATGGTCGCCTCGGCGACGGGCCACTGCACCTTCTTTTCCCCGGACGCCCCCGTCGCCCTGATGAGCTCCTCCACGTAGCCCGGCACGCGTCCCAAGACCCCGGCCAGGACCTTGCCCAGGTCCCTGTGGCTGTCGCCGTCGGCCAGGCCGTCCGGTACGAAGACGAGGCGGATGCCGTCCAGCGCCTCCCCGCCGTGGGCGAGGGCGTCGAGCAGGAGCTTGCGGATGGGCTCGGTGCAGACGAAGGTGACCTGGAGGCCGTGGTCGACGAGGCGGTGCGACAGCTCCATGAGCGGGGTGACGTGGCCCTGCGCCGGGAATGGCAGCACCATGACGTGGGGCGCCGCGCCGGCCATCGCCGATTCGCCGGTCGAGTTGGACAGGCAGTGTACAACTGCGGCAGCGTGGGCACACACTCTCTTTCTCTCTCAATGCGATGTAGCCAGAGAGGTACAAACGCAGACCGATCGACAAGGGCGCGTTTGTATACATTTTGGCATTTCTGCGTGGTCCACACGCTGGCCGTTCTCGTCGTTTCCGCGGAGAATAAGGATAAACCGTCTCCTTGTTCCGTTGGCCACATGTGGGGGTGGTCATATTCGGCCTGTGAATTGAGAAACAGTATAACAGGGCTACCACGGAGCTTCCACGGTGTTTTGAGCCTCAGAGCCGCCGGATCACTTCGCGTACGATGTAGATCACCCCCAGTCTTCCCGGGTCGTCGTTCAGGCGCTCCACGCACCATCTCGTGGGCCGCTGCTATGTAGAGCGAGCTCCCGTCCCTCTCCATATACGGGCCATCAAAGGCCCAGGTCCAGTCAAAACACTTCTCATTCTCCGCACGGGCCAGTTCGTTCAGTGTGTCGTTCGCAATGCTATCCCTCCCGTCGACCTCTTCGTTTCCTGTTCCTCGGTCCGTGATGCACCGCCGTGGTCCTCCATCCGTGATGCACCGCCGTGGTTCTCTGTCCAGCCGGCGAGTTTGTACTACACGTATGCGTCTGCCTCGGTACCCTCCACTCGCCATGTAATCTTCTTCCGTACGCCCCTTCTTTACTATTTTATTCCCCACCTTGCAGCGTTCATCCATGGCGGCTGCGGCGGCCGGCCGCGCCATCGATGTTCATCGCCCACTGTACTGTACTCCTCCTACATGCGCCTCCATATCCTCGAAGCTGTACCGCGCGTTCCTCCCCATTTCACAACTGAAGCAAAAACTGTCGTGTAAGATTGGATCTAGAAAAGCTCCTTTCAGCGGCGGCGGCGCATGGATGAGATGCTGCGCAAGATTGGATCTCGAGAAGCTCCTTTCATCGGTGGCGGCGCATGCGTTGGAGGCGGCGGATACCGACACCTTTTCCGATTGACTTCCACGGTTCCACCTCCTTCTTCTCCTGGATCCCCTGTCTTCTTTGCCTATCAAAACCCATACATGGCTGTGGTTGATGCTGGTGAGTCCCTTTTCAGCTGCCCATCCCAACTCCTTCCCATTCCTTGTTTTTGGGATGATCGTGTACTAATTTGTTCTAGGTTTCCATTCCCGAGAAGAGACTACAAGAGAATCCATCCAAAGGCACTAAGGTTGTTTTCTGTATTGACATCTCTTATATTTGTCTATGAGTGCATTTTATCAATAGTTAAATTTATAGTTTATGATGTGAAGGTTCGACCCACATATATGAAAAGTATATATGTTGGGACACCTTATGTGTGTGCTGAATAACCAATTTGACTGTTGTGTTTTCCCAGTGTTTCTTAGCGTCTCCTTATGCTTGAGAGATGTCTTTTGAGGTATAGCCGTATAGGAGATCTGGACATCGTGAAGGACACGGGCGTCAGTGCACGTTGGTTTTTCAATCGCTCGGTGGAGAAGTCCGTAGCCTAATCACTCTTTCTATCTCTCTTATATGATACACACATCTTCTGGTATAGACGATTTTTAGTTGAACCTATACTAATTTTGTTGTCAATTTTAGTTATTTTTATGCTTTTGTTTCTTTTCTTTTTTTGCGACTGAACAATGATGGCATGCTCTGATGATCACTCGGTACAACCAGCTATCACACACACCATTGAATGCATACGTCTTCCCTATGTATACAATTGTTCATATTTTACTACAAATGTCGCCATGCACCTTTTGAAATTATCTACTCCCTTTGTCCTAAAATTCTTATCTTTGATTTGTCTAAATACGGATGTATCAAGTCACGTTTTAGTATTAGATACATCCATATCTAGACAAATATAAGACGAGAATTTTGGGACGGAGGGAGTATATCATTATTTCAAAATGAAATGACCAGGAGTAACAACACATGCCTTATTACCATATATTGGCATAAATTCCTATTATTCTAGCGCACAAACAAATGGGTGCGGCAACGCGCGTCATCATGGTCTAGTGAGAAGGGAAGGGCGGACGATAGGGCACGTTCAACAATGCGATCGTATGGGCAGACCTCCTACATATATCAAATAGCTCTCGCTAATTGACACCAGTACTAGCCCATCGGCCGGCCGAGATACCGCCCGTGGCTCCCAATTCTAGCCGCTGCCGTCACGGCTTTTCTACACGTCACCGACTCGGGTCCCCCTCCGCTTCTTCCACGTCCGAAGGCCTCGACGGCGGCAAAAGTTGTGTTGACCCGTCTGTCTCGTTTTTTTCCTTAGGTTTTGTTTGCCTATACACATGGACGAGGTGGTGGCGACGATGTCCAATCTGACGTCCACAAAGGCTTTATGAGAGTTTGTGCCCTCAAACATGTTGGTTCTCTGCAGATCTTGACAGTTAGCTGTCTTTCAAGAAGAGCTATTGGTTTGCCATTGGTCCAACTACTTAAACATCATTTTATGTGTTGTATGGTGTCATTATCCGGTTTGTCCAATCCCCTGGACCAGTAGTGATAAATTGCAAGCATGTACTAGACTGGGTGATCCTCTAACAGATGCTGCCACACGATTTCTAGATCTCGTCTCAAGGGGCGAATGATGGTCTTAAATGTTCGGTATGATGAGGGCGTTTGCGGTTGTCCCTTTTCTTTATTATTGGTTCGGTGCAAGTTTTAGTCTCTAGCGAGCGGCGCACAACCAAAGTAACAAGAAGTCAAGATTGATTTTCAGTGTAGTTTTATTTTCACTTTGGACTAATTGTTTGGTTTCCAGCTGTTTGTCCATATGTTCTTTTCTATATTAAGCAGATCTAAGATGTCCTTCGCATATTTGTACCTACTAATAAAGGGACAAACATTTCTACCCTTCCGTCATAGAATTTCCCTTAAAGTTGCCATAAATTACACCCAATGTCACAGCTAAGTGGAAAAACGTTTTGTATCACTACATCGGTTGTTGCCTTTCGCCCATATTCGTCAATCCCCTAATAAACCACAAGCACACGAGCCCCCCAGTGGCTAGAGTCGCACTGTGCCACACGGGAGACATTTTTTTTTTGCGGGAACACACGGGAGACGTTTGTTTGATCTCCCTTCCTCCCTTTTTCCTTTTCTCACTTTTCTCACGTTCTCTTCGAATTCTTATTAGCAATGGGATGCATTTGGCCCAGTAACTCTCTGTTTAACCTTTCTTTTTTTTGGGGGGGGGGGGGGGGGGGGGGGGATTAGATTCAGATGCTTTAAAAAATATCCATATCTTTCAAACCCCAACTCTAAATCTAACATGTTATATATGAGTATCCCTTGGAAAATCATGTACATTTCAAATATGTTATTATCTTGCATGTCAATCATTTCTAAAATTACATTTAGGGTGCAACCTTAATCTAATACCATTTTATATGGGGTATTTTGGAAATGTGTATTATATACTCCCTCCGTTCCTTTATGTAAGGTGTATTATTTTTGGCACGGTGACCAAGGCACAAAATTATAGACATGTTAAGACAAAATTACCCTTGGCAAATTTGTTGGTTAGTGAGAAGTAAATCAATTAGTCCAGGAAAGTAAGAGATACATGTAATCGACAAAGAGATACTTTACTTTGTTTGGTACAAGGATAGATACAGACAATGAGGAGACAAATATTTTCCGTTTTTCTGGAGGGCTAGCAAGGGAATTATGAAGAATTAGAAGAAATGCACCTTACATTGTGAAATGTTATCAAAAAACAAATACACCTTATAGGAATGGAGGGAGTATATTTCCTACCCCATTTATGTAAACAAGTGGCTTAACATTGATTTCCATATTATTTGAAATTATGCCCATCATTTTTTGGAAACACCTTGAGTACACAAAAAACTCATTCCACCTTTATTTTTTACGCAACACCACTTATCATGTTGTTTGTTGTGTGGCATCATGAAAGATTTCAATGGATTTTTTGATTTCGTCGAGCGTGTGAATGAAGGGTGGTTTATTTTCCTGTTGCAACGCACGAGCATGTTTGCTAGTATTTATTTTTAAAAACACAGTACTACGGTGAAGCCCTTGCATTCTGTTGGCCTTTTTTTTTAGACAACTTCAGTCGGCTTCTATTGAGTCCTCATGTCCGGAGCTCCTATTGGATGCTTTGTGCATCAAATTGTCCCTATTTCATACAGGACGCATCCCCTGGGCCGAGGACTCGACTGGGTACATTAGCGACTCGAATGGCACTGCTCGACGACCATTGTAACTATCGGACACACACATTAGTAGCACAACCCGATACTGTAGTAACTCGACTAGATGTTGTATGGAGTGATTTTTGGGGTTTTCAGTTGTTATAATTCTATATTAAAACATGATTTGGTTTCTAAAAAATATACATTTTTGTGAATGTTTTTTATAAAATATGATCATTATTATAAAATACTTTTTAAGCACAAACAACTTTTTAAATTACAAAAAATGATATCTGTATTAATTTTAAAAAACAATATTTACTTAAAATTCATAACATTTTTTGAACATTTTTTAATATATTCTTAAATGCAAATTTTTTGAAAATATTTTATGAAGAAAATAACAGGAAAAATAAGACATGAAAAAGTGAATCAGAACATTCTAGAAAGTTTTCAAAATCAGCCAGGAACCTTCTCGTTCTATAGCAAGTGTACTACCCTCAAGTAGGCCGGCCCATGTACCTAGGTCGCTCACTCTTCTATGTACCTTTCTATGGCAATTTGAGGTAGAGAACATCAAATAGGGAATACTCTCATGCTCCAGAGTGGGCGCGAATGTTCGCGGGAGCCGGCGTGCATGCCTTATTTCTGCATTGAAACAGACTGCCCGTCTACCATCATTAAATCAGCGTGTGTGCCGAGGAATCTACTCTGGTGCCCCGAGGGGCACACGTCTGTTCATGTGCCCGTGAACATTAAGCACCTCCCCGACTGAGTCCTTTCACCCGCCCGCTATGTAAATGTGTCCAGTTGCCGGGCAAGAAACACACCTCACATCCGCTCTCTCCACCTCCCTCTTGTACAACACCCGCCATGGCCTTCGGCGAACAGAAGGAGTTCTTCGGCATTGCAGCTGCTCGGGGTGCCCGGCGAGCCAGCCCCATACAGGTTGGCTTGCCGGCAAACCCTCCGGATCCGACGCCACAACCATATCCATTGCCACCCCCTCTTCGCCCATCCAGGCTGGACAATGTCGTCTCCGGGCAAATTCGCCGCATGCAATGGCGGCCACACGTCAGGCAGGTGTGGAAAGAAGCCATGTCTACGAAGGTTGGCACATCTGTGAATACCGCGGACATCGAGGAAAAGTAGATCATGGGAGGCCGCCGCCACTTGGGTCCTACGAAGGCCACCATCACCGCGTCGCTGGTTACACAGCCAGTGTCTTGACCGGTGAGCGGGGGCGTAGACCACGGCGAGCGTCTTCCCCTGCCCAAAAACCAACCCTGATTCGGGCTTCACAAAAGTGGAGGAAGGCTATTCTTCCCCTCTGAACCATATTCCCTCCAAAGCATCCAACAGTCCGATGAGTGGGTTGTCGAACATAGGCAAGACATATCATGGGAGTGGCGATCCGCTGCGGCCAGTGGTGCGGTATAGTTTAGTTAAAAATATGGCCGAATGTAAATGTTTGTGTCTGGTTTGAATGAAAATTGTCTGTTTTACATGTAATTCGTTCGGCTTGTTTGAAGCTGATTTAAATACATGCGGATAGTATTGAATAGCCGGCTCTTGCATCCGTGTCTGCGGACTGGTCCGCTCCTATCTGAAAATGGATGCGGTGTACGGGTCAGATGCACTAGCATTTACATTTCGTAGACAAGGCAGACCAGTATCTGCTCTCGATCCCTTTAAGTGAAATAATATATTCTCCTTAGCCTCGTGAGCCTATCTCAGAATGCTACGATAAAGATAGGAAGAGTGAAATGGTGCAGCTCACTCCGTCAGGAGATCAACAAATCTCTTGAAATTCTCGTACGAGGAGCCACCTTCGTTCACGCTCTTGCGAGCTGCATCCCTGAGCACCCGCGCCCTCTCCGCAATGCCTTTGTCGCCGGTGAGCCGTTCGAGTTTTATCTTCACCTCTTCCTTGGTCACGAGGCCGTCCTCGCTCTGAGTCACGCCCAAACCAGTCCTCCAAATGTCGCAGATGTAGCTCCTGTTCGCGAACTGGTCGGAGAAGTAGGGCCAGCACAGGATGGGCACGCCGTTCCTCACCCCCTCCATCGTCGAGTTCCATCCACAGTGCGACACGAAGCATGCCACCGCCGGGTGCGCCAAAACCTACATGTACGTCGAGATAAACATGGATCATGGCCGGACTCAAAACGCATGGTATGATGCTACAGTTCTTGGCAGTGCACCGGGCGCGCACCTGCTGCTGGGGGCACCAGCTGACGATCACGCCCGTACCGGCGACGCGCGTCTGGAACTCGTCGAACCACGCCTTGCTGAGGCCGCCGGAGGTGAAGTCCGGGCGCACCACCCACAGGAACGGCCGGCCAGTGAGCTCCAGCCCCTCGGCCAGCTCCCGGAACTGCCGCAGGTCGAAGATGGTGAGGCTGCCGAACGCCACGTACACGACAGAGTTTTGGGGCTGCGCGTCGAGCCACTCCAAGCAGCTGGCGTCCTCCGGCCAGAACTGCCCGACGGGCTTCTGGAGCTCCTGGTCGGCGAACAACGGTCCGATCGGCAGCACGTTGGGGCACAGCTTGAACGCCGCGGTCTCGGCCTCGAGGAACGAGTTGCACATGACTATCTCGGCGAGGCCGGTTACCTGAGCCATCCCGAACACCAGCTCGAAAGCTGCCTGCCGTCCTTCGGGGGCGCCGTCGATGTTCCATGCCATTTGCGTCGGGCAGAGTGGCGGCATACCGGGGGCGAGCTCCAACGTCCCGTGTCTCTTCGGGAAGCCTGCACATTATCCATGTGTTATCATTTGGGTTTGTGAATCCGAGGAAACAATTGCATTTCTCTGGGTAAACAGATTGAGATTTCTCAAGGCAGTAACTTTAGTAACTCCGGAAAAGTCCCCAAGAAATGAAGAAGCACAGAAAAGCTGCAGGGAAAATTCATACGCTCCATAGTCCATACAAACAAGTACAGTACTCCCGTACGAGCTGAGTACAGTAGTAACATGCATAAAACAAGGAAAATGAATGCACTGGAGCAGAGGTACTAGTACCTTTGTCGTCGAAGAAGCCATCCCGTACGAGCTGAGGAATCCTAAGCGACGTGACAAGGCACGCCGCGGACGCCGGGCAGACGGAGGCGACCCGGACGCCGAGGTTCCTCGCGGCCTGGTAGCAGCACGCCATGGTGGAGTCGGCGACGAGCCACTGCACCTTCCTCTTCCCGGACGCCTCCGTCTCCCTGATGAGCTCCTCCACGTAGGCCGGCACGCGCCCCGAGACCCCGGCCAGGACCTTGCCTAGGTCCCTGCGGCTGTCGCCGTCGGCCAGGCCGTCCGGTATGGAGACCAGGCGGATCCCATCCAGCGCCTCATCGCCTCTGCCGCTGTGGGCGTTCTGCTGCAGGGCGTCAAGAAGGAGCTTGTGGATGGGCTCGGTGCAGACGAAGGTGACCTGGAAGCCGTGGTCGACGAGGCGGTGCGAGAGCTCCATGAGCGGGGTGACGTGGCCCTGCGCCGGGAACGGCAGCACCATGACGTGGGGCGCCGCGCCGGCCATCGCCGATTCGCCGGTCGGGCTGGCTGGGCAGGCAATGTGCGTAGCGGCAGCGTGGGCACTCTCTCACTCTCTCGGTGCGCTGTAGCCAGAGCGGTAGAACTAGAAACACAGAGACTGATGATAAGGGCGTCGTCCTCGTCGTTTTCCGCGGAGAAGGATGATATCCCACATGTGGGGGTGGCAGTACTCGCACGGTGAGTGAGTGGGTGAGAAGAAAAGAGGGCGATATGTGAGATCGGGTACGTACAACAATGCGGTTGTATGGGCACCTACAACATGGACGTTCGTAGTTGTCTGTATTGTATTGTATGATGATTGGTAAATTGCATATGGATGAATTCTTTTATTTGGCACGCTGTTTGGTTACATCCAATGCCTTGCATAGCACGATTTTTAAAGCACTTCAGGGCAATTTCCATTCATGCAGGCTCATGCAGGCCGAGATTTTCTTCCGCTAAAGAAAGCTAGCTCCGGACTCTTTGCTTTTTTCAGCATCGAATGATTTTTTGATTTCGTAATATGACTTTATAGGGAAACATGAAATTATTTACGTTTTTAAAATTTTGACTATTTTTTAACTTCAATTCATTATAGTAAAGGAAGTGTTCAAAAACAAATTCCCAAATAAATTCAAACATTTTAAAAAAACTATGTTCCTTTTGAATATATAAACATTTGAGTTTTTTAATAACTAAAAAGAAAATAAACCGGTAAATAAAAGTAGAACTAGCAAGATGCCCATACTTGCATGGAACATCAAGATGCATTTGTACGAGTAGTTTATCTTGTAGGAGAAAATGATGAACGAGGGAAGGCCTTATTTGTAAATGTGAAGAGGGGTGTGGGTATCTTTTTGCAAAATTGCCATTGTTTCCTTTCTATCCGCCAGATATAAATCGGACGAGCTATATTGCAGAATGGCAGGCACACCATCACCATCAACTCTATTTTTTTATAAGAGTAGAGAAAAAGAGACCGAGACCTTCTAGAAGACAAAAAATAAAACCTACTACATGGTCTGCCCGATACAGTTGTTGGCTCGGCTTGGTGCAATGCAGAGAGCAACTAGTTGACGAGCGCTTCTTCAGGAGCCTCACAAGTCACAACAACCAGCGCCACTTGGCGCGCTCTCAACCACCGCTATGTGTCGTGCTCTGGACGCTCCCTTCGTATTTTGTTATTTTATTTTATATTTTCACACACATTTTTGGCTTTTAAATGTTTTTTCGGGTTTTTTTTGACTTTTTGGTTTTCCACCAGTCTTCCTTAGCTCTTGGACCAAAAACAAATTAAAAAAAAATGCAAGAAAAAATGCATTTTCTTGGGCTTCCGCGAGAGGCATGGTTTTGCTTTTGCGAGAGGCACAACCATGCCTCTCGGAAACGGGAAAAATGTGTTTTCTGTTGTTGTTTTTCTTCGGCCAGAGGCACGGTTCTGCTTTCGTGAGAGGCATGACCGTGCCTCTCGATAATGAAAAAAAACATGTTTTCTGTTTTTTTTCCTTCTGTAAGAGGCACGGTTGTGCTTTGGCGAGAGGCACGTCCGTGCCTCTCGAAAACAAAAAAAGCATTTTCTATTATTATTTTCTTCCGCAAGAGGCACGGTTTTGCTTCCATGAGAGGTACGGTTGAGCTTTCGCGTGAGGCACGGCCGTGCCTCTCGGCAACGGAAAAATTGCATTTCCTTTTTTCTTTCCTTCCGCAAGAAGCACGGTTTTGCTTCCACGAAAGACACGGTTGTGATTTTGCGACGTGCCTCTTTCAGAAAGGGAAAAAAGTGCTCCTGGTTTGATTTTTTCGTCCGATTTTTTTGGTCGGTTAGTTTCGTTAAAAAAAAAATTGTTAAAATATAAACATGAGATCTAGTTTTGAAGATCTCAATGCGAGGAATCCAATGGTGAAAACGGTTCGAGATTTGGACGCACGGTGTAAGAGATAAAACGTTTTGAATAAACGGATCTACGAAGGGAAAATTCCTAGGTTGCGACAAGTAGTGCGCATACCTTAAAAAGGTGGGAGTGATCTTTTGCGAGGAGTACTACTCAATTAGTAATTTTGTGCAATGCATTAATATTTTCTCGGGAGTTCCAATTTATGGTTTGGGCGGTCAGATAACCACCAATTGCGCCTTATGGACCAGCCCATGTAATCGTTGGCGCTCCTGTTTTTAATTCTCTCATTTTTTATGTTTTATATATTTTCTACTTGAAAAACATTTCATGAGTATCAAATTAAAAAATGTACGAGATTTCGAAAATGTGCTGAAATTCAGAAAATTGTTACGGAATTTAAAATATGTTCTTAATTTGGGAAAATTTCACAAATTTTAAAAATATGCGGGATTTCATAAAATGTTCATGGATTTTAAGCATATTGAAGAATTATAAAACAATGCTCATGAATTAAAAAATGCTCGACAATTTCAAAATAATTCCCAAATTTAAAAAAACTCACCAATTCAAAAAAAATTCTCAAATCTTACAAATGTTTACTAATTTACAAGACCGTAACGGATTACGAAAATTTCATTGATTCAAACCATGATAAAAAATAAAATAAATCATCGATAATGCTCATGAACTGGGAAAATTTGCACTAATTTAAAAAATATCAAGGATTTCAAAAGTTGTGCCGAATTTGAAAATTGATAAAATTGAAAGTGAAAAAGAAATTAGAAACATAAGTTGAAAAAGAAATTAATGTTCACGTATTTTCAAAAATAAAAGTAAACATGGAACAAACAGCTAAAGAAAATGAACAAGAAAAATGTGAAAAGGCCGATTCAGGGAAGGTTTTAGAACTTTCCCAAAACCAGCTGGAAAAATACATGGAAAAACTTTGTTATGGGTCAATCAATGAGGCATGCGTACGCCGAGGGGTGGTGCGCGTTTCGTCGGTACCTATCGCGGTACTAGATAAATTGAATTCCTTCGTTTGTCACACGAGCGGCAAATAGGAAATGACAGCTTTGGAGGCCGTCATGGTAATCTTATTCGGAAGATTTGTTCACCAAGGAAGGGTTTCACTTCTGAAGTTCACAAACTTGCTTGTTATGTGTTCGTCATCTTGGGCCTCTATTCCTCATGATGTCATCAATATCCCTGTAAACATTCTCCACGCATTCCTGAATGCGTTGCTATTAAAGAATCTCGTTGTTTTTATGGTGTCATGAGGTAATTGGTGTGGATATGGTTATTGTTGTAGTTTGTCGACCGTGGATTTCATAGCTTAGGGGTTTTCCTTTTTTCTCTCGCTTAGGCATAAATTTGATCTTATATGACTTTGCTATTTTTGCGGCGTTTTGTGTGTGTGGACATGCGTTGGTGTTGGTTGTGTGCATCGTACCTATGCAGATGCCGAATGTGTGCTTATTGTGTTTGTATACACATTGATACTTTTTTTAGTCAATAAAATTAACACTTTGTCAAAAAAATAAACATTCTCCACCGGTATTAAAATTAGCTGGTTGATTTAAAAAAACTAAGTCCCTAGCTCAACATTTTTTTAAAGGCTGGACATCCACAATGGCCAATTGCGTCTAGAACAAGATTCGCAAGTTCTTTTAATGCTAAACTTTGTTAGATAATGACATATACCTACACAATACATGTAGAGAATTTGGTAGCCACGGGAGGAGCAAAACCTGCCGAGAGATCCTAAAACAGAAAACATTTTGCTAAATTGTGAGCATCATGATAAGAACTTCTCCATTCATGGTGTATTATAACATCTCCAAACATCTTAATACCTCCTTAGGGCTAAGTGGTGTATTATAACATCTCCAAACATCTTAATACCTTCTTAGAGCTTCTCTAGCATATCCCTTAAAGGAGTAAAGTTTAGAGGGGAATCTATCTACCAGATCCCCAAAAATCAAAATTTCTCTAAATATGAAACTTCCCCTGAGCGCTCGCTTTTAGTCCAGCCGTGTGCGCCTGAGCAGAAATTCGTGTTGCCTTCCACTTGCACACAGCTTTCCCGCCAACCCCGATGCTACCGCCCTTCTCCTAGTCGCGGGTCGGCCCTTCTCCGATGACCAAGGGAATGCAAAGGCCAACCTCCGCCGCACCCCTGGGCACCATCATCGGTGCCAGAGACCCACCGGCGGCCAAGAATCCCGCGGCACCACCGTAGAAACGACGACGGGTAGGGAAGAACATCATCGATAGCGCCACATCGACGACGGTCACCAGTTGTCGCTCTGCTACTTAGGCGGTGCTAGCTTTGGCCAAGTTGACCAGCAAAAGGACTGTCAGCCGGCGGACGGCTCGCTGGTGGTGACGAGGACAAAGAAGAATAAGACCACCGAGTACCCCCCCCCCCCGCGGCCTCCTGCTACCGCGCCGCCACCCTCTTCACCTTTGATGGACGAGGACGAGGTGGATTCGGATGGTACGACTAGCGACAATGACATGCTTGATGAACTGCCCGCAAGATTGATTTTTCTTGTTCTTTTTGCTTCATTATTTGCAATTGCGTAGCAAAGTGGGGCATGATTTTATATTGATTGCTGGGTTCTTCCTATATTTTTGTAGTGAGCAATTTAATGATAATGTCGCCGATTTCAAGCATGAATTGAATTCGAGCCACATACTTGGGCTCGATGACATTGCAATGTCAATTCCATATACTCAAATAAGAGGAACCCATGTTATAGAAGAGGAAGATGAGGTCAAGTAATGAAGAGGGAGAGTAGGAAGGGTAATACAAGACCAAGAAAAACAAAGCTTTGTGTAAAGCTTGGGTCAACATCTCTCTTGATGCCACGGTCAGTGCCGACGAAACAAAGCAGAAATTTCGGGCCCGAATCGAGGAGTACTACAACAAGAATGTGACCATTCCCTTGAACCGCACAATCGGATCAATAAATCATTGTTGGACAATGATCCAAGAGCAATGCAACCACTGGGCCGGATCTGTTGAGCAAGTGAACTTCCAATTACCAAGTGGAGTGCCCATCATTGCTAGGCCGAGCTTGATGGGCATGATTGCTACGCTAGGCTTGATAGGCATGGAAAGTGGGTAAGAAGAAACTTCTTTTTTGAAATGGGACACAGCGATCCCATACATCACACAGGCACCACACTACGGCTGGCCCTCAACTCGTCTACATCGTCAGGTAAGCCCTCGGCCCAAAGCTGCCTCAAAGCATGCCGTTCAGACCCCCAAGCAGCTAATGAATGTGCTAGCTTATTACACTCCCGAGGGGCAAAAGAAAAGCAACATGAAATAAAGTTTTGACAAGCGAACATTCTGATCTCTCTAAAGAGAGTTCCTTCCCGGGTTAAATCATAGTCAGTAGACTGGAGTGCGCTGATCAGGTTCTGGCAATCGGACTCTATCTGAATTTTCATCATGCCCCAAGTTGTAGTAGCATGCATAGCCTCAAGGCATGTCGTTGCTTCTGTCTGTATTGCGCTGCCCACATTCAGCAGCTTGCCAGCGCCCGATCCCCGGACATCTCCCTCTGCGTCTCGGACAACAAACCCCCACCCGCCTGTATTTTCTGCTGCTCTAAAAGCCCCATCGATGTTGACCTTCAGTGTGTCACCCACTGGCCTCGTCCATTCGAGATGTCTCTGCACAGGCTGCGCGCATTTTCCAGAACCACATAGCTGAATCGATTCCCTAGCCCAGTGTCTGATGTTTGATTCGAGCTCCTCCACTGGCCTCATCCTCTCTCCCTTGTTAATTTTATTTCTGTGATCCCACCATCGCCATAACATGCAAGTCACCAGCACACGCTTATCCTCTGGCAAGGCAACGATTGCGCGCACGAACTCCTTAGCATCTCTGCAAGTAGCCAGCCGTTCACGCAGCCCTTCCATCTGAAGGCAACACCAGAGCTTCTTGGCTTGTTTACAATGCACAAATAGGTGTGCCCAAGACGACTGCAGCAGACACAAGTGGTCTCAGAATCGATTCCTCTCCTTTTCAAGGTAAGTTTGAGTTGCAAGTTGTTATGGGCTAGTCTCCAGAGGAATTGCTGGATTTTTGGTTGACAAGGAATCTTCCAAATCCGCCTCCAGGGAAAATCTTCTTCAGCTGCTCCTAATGATGAAGGCAGGCTTGCATCCCGTCCCCTGACATATAACTTATATGCAGATTTCACTGAGAATTTCCCCTTGTTGTCAAAAAAACCATGCGTGAAAGTCATTGTATTCATCATTTATTGGAGTAGTCAGAATCACCTTAACGTCCTCCTCAACAAAGATGCTTCTAACAAGGGGTTCATCCCAGCCTCCCGTCTCTGGGTCAATGAGCTCGCACACCCTAGTTAACAAGCATCTCCCCCTTCTTGTTATGGGAGTCCTAGATCCCTCTCTGTTCAGCCATGGATCGTTCCAAATTCTCACCTCCGTACCATCTCCGATTCTGTGGATCAGGCCTTCCTTTAGAAGTTGCACACCCTTTAAAATACTTCTCCATGTATAAGATATGTCGCTTGTTGGTTGTGCTTCCAGGACCGAGCTGTTCGGGAAATACCGGGCTTTCAAGACTCTAGCATAGAGAGAGTCAGGCGATGTCAAGATCCTCCATGCCTGGCATGCTAGCATGGCAATATTAAACCCGTGCAGGTCCCTAAAGCCCAGACCCGCCCTCCTTCTTAGGCTTTGTTAGTAGCTCCCAACTTAGCAGATGCATAGTGTTTTGCTTGTCTTGCTTTGCCCACACAAATCATAGAACCCATTTGCTCACATAAAGTTTTAGTGAGGTCAAAACACGACATAGCAAAGGTTGGAATTGCTTGAACACACGCCTTGATGAGAACATCTTTCCCCATTTTAGATAGGAGCCTTTCCACTCATCCATGTATCCTTTGCCATATCCTATCCTTTAGATACTCAAAAGTCTTTGCTCTCACTTGGCCTACGTACACAGGCAAACTGAAGTACCTCTCAGATCTAGCTTCAGTTTTGATGTGCAGCTCATTCAACACCCCTCTTCTGCACTCCGTACTCATGTTTCTACTGAACATCACAGAGGATTTGTCATAGTTAACGACCTGCCCAGAGCAAACCTCATATAGTTGTAGAATATTTTGCAGATGTCTGGCACTTTGACGCGAAGCTTTAATCAGTACCAAAGCATCATCCGCAAACAGTAAGTGGTTGAAACTCGGGGCTGCATTGCATATACAGATCCCTCTTAGATCACCATCCACCTCAGCCTTATTCAACATGAAAGACAAGCCTTCAACACATAATAAAAAAGGTAAGGTGATAATGGATCACCTCGCCGAAGACCTCTCTAAGGGATCAACACCTCGGTATACTCCCCATTTACCTTAAACCGATAAGCAACAGTGGAGACACACATCATGATCTTCTTTATCCATTCTTCATCAAAACCCATTTTTTGCATCATCATTTCCAAAAAGCCCCATTCGACCCTACCATAGGCCTTGCTCATGTCCAATTTAACCGCTGCATACCCCTCATTTCCTCTTCTTTTGTTCTGCATATAATGTGTGCACTCATAAGCCAGCAAGATATTGTCTGTTATCAACCTACCCGGTACAAATGCACTTTGGTTGGGGGAAATGATTTCAGGAAGGATTTGTTTCAGCCTATTGGCCAGTACCTTAGACACTAGCTTGTACACCACATTGCATAGACTGATGGGCCTAAGATCCTTCGTACTCTCTGGATTCTTCACTTTTGGGATCAACACAACACAAGTATCATTCCATCCTTCCGGCATCGGGCCCCCATTGAGCATGCTAAGCACTTCTGCCACAACCTTCTCTCCTACAGTGTCCCAGCATTTTTTGCAGAAGATAGACGGCATGGCATCAGGCCCAGGCACTTTAAGATCACCAATACTCTCAAGGGCATCAAAGACTTCCTTCTCAGATAAAGGCAAGTTTAAAGATTCATTCACCCGAGGCATAACTCGAGACTCTACTTGGCTTAACAGCTCGCCCATCCGAGTACCTGCTTGAGAAGTAAAGAGGTTCAAAAAGTAGTTAGTCACTACCTCCTTCATAGCCTCCTTCTCCACCAACGTACCTTTTCCTTCTCTCAGAAGCCGCCGCATGGAAAAATTTCGTGTTACAGGCTCCTCCTTTCATCCATAGCATGTGTGTTCTTTGTTTCCAGTATGTTTCCCTCTGTTCTTCCAGCCTTTCAAGCTTAAACTTTAGCACTCCCTCTCTTTGAACCATAGCTGGGTTAATGTTCCCTCTCCTGCACCTCTCCAAATCCTTCTTTGTTTTGCTGATTCTTTTCTCAAGATCACCCAGAATATTCCTACTCCAATCTATGATTTCTCCCAGAACTCCTCTCATCGCCCCCGCCACGTCCTTTCTCTCCACCTGCGTGCCTAGGTTCCAAGCATTCTCTATCACCTCCCTACACCCTTCTTCCTTCGGCCAGCTTGCTTCAAACCGAGGTACTGAACACTATGCTCGACACCGCCTCAACCTTGCTGCCCCTTCCGTCTCCAAGATGATCGGTCGGTGATCTGAGTGGCGTGGGTCCCCATTAATCACCCGGGAAGCTGGGAAACGGTCACACCAAGCAGGCATAGCCACCGCACGGTCCAGCCTCTCCTCAATGTAGTTTGCCGCTACATGTTTGTTGTTGCGCCAAGTGAAGGTATCGCCTACATATCCCATGTCCTTCAGCTCACATATTTCTAAAGCGGACTTAAAGCGGTCCATACTGAAAGTGCTAGTTATCGACTAGAGGGGGGGGTGAATAGGCGATTTTATGGAAGTCTTCAAAACATGGAAGTTTCAAAGACAAACAATATAAACAACCTAATAGATATGCAGCGGAAGATAAACTACAACAAGCAAGCCATAATCAAGTATGCAATAGCATTAACGTTCGAAGATTAATAGCAGCTAGGTAGTAGGATCAGGATGGAAGATAGTATGAAGCCAATCAACAATAGTAGTCAAGCAATGAAGTCAATCAGATAAGACGATAAGCAATGACTTCACGAAGACAAACTCAAGTAAAGGAGGGAAGAGATAGAACCAGTTGCTTGTTGAAGACACAGGATTTGTTGGACCAGTTCCAGTTGCTGTGACAACTGTACGTCTGGTTAGGGAGGTTGAGATTCAACTCAGAAGACCGTGTATTCACCTTATTCCCCTTGAGCTAAGGACACCCAGTCCTCGCCCAATCACTCTGGTAAGTCTTCAAGGTAGACTTCCAAACCTTCACAGACTCCATTCACCCGGCAATCCACAATGACTCTTGGATGCTCAGAACGAGACGCCTAACCAGCTAGAGGATACACAGTCCTCAAGTGTAATAAGTCTTCAGGTCACACAGACAGAAAGACTTCAGTGATGCCTAACACTCTTTGGCTCTGGGTGTTTGGGCTTTGTCCTCGCAAGGATTTCTCTCTCTCAAATGCTTCGAGGTGGGTTGCTCTCAAACGACAAAAGCCGTATCTTAACTCTGAGCGGCCACCAATTTATGGTGTAGGGGGTGGGCTATTTATAGCCACTAGGCAACCCGACCTGATTTGTCCGAAATGACCCTGGGTCACTAAGGAACTGACACGTGTTCCAACGGTCAGATTTCAAACACACACGGCAACTTTACTTGGGCTACAAGTAAAGCTGACTCATCCAACTCTGGATAAGATTTGCTCTCATTGTCTTCGCTCGAAGACATAGGATTTGGGTTGAGCATCACTTCAGTCACTCTGACTTAGTTCACTTGGACCCCACTTAACAGTATGGTGGTTCCTATGACTCAACAAAGAAGAAAAGGAAACAACGAAACCACACAGTCTTCGCGCTTCATAGTCTTCACACAATGTCTTCTCATGTCATAGACTTCAATATGAATATCTTCTCATACCACCATTGTCTTCAATGTCTTCATACATTTTTAGGGGTCATCTCCGGTAGGAAAACCGAATCAATGAGGGACACTACCTGTGTTATCCTGCAATTCTCACAAACGCATTAGTCCCTCAACCAACTTTGTCGTCAATACTCCAAAACCAACTAGGGGTGGCACTAGATGCACTTACAATCTCCCCCTTTTTGGTGATTGATGACAAACTGGTTAAAGTTTTCAACGGGGGTAAAGTATGTGAAATTGTAAAGAATAGGAATTTGTCTTCATAAGTAGCTAGGGCTCCCCCTGAAGATGTGCATATAAATAATTTTGCTTTTGGAATGCAAATGCACATGGAAGGTTGTACTTGTGGAGATCCACTTCAACTTATGAAGATAATTCATCATGCATGAAATGATATAGCATATAGGATGACATGCATAATGAAAAATGGACGTCTGCAGGATGATTTAAGTGCGGAAGTTATCATCGCACGATAAAATGCAAATAAGTAGCAGACGACCATCAAGTTTAAGTGTTACAACTCAGAGAACCAAATGTTTCAAAACGCAAGAGTTGTAAGCACGAGGCAAAATATAATGCAACCGCCCATTTGAACCCGCTTGAAGACTATCAACTCATACGCTTCTCCCCCTTTTGTCAGTAATGACCAAAAAGGTTTGAAGACATGGAGCATTTACTCATATTCTTGATGAGTAGGTGAAGCAGCGAGGTTGTTGTCGTTGGGTGGCAGCGCAGATGAACTTGGTGCAGTGTCGATGCGCGCAGTAGTAGTGGGAGGTGGCGAAGTAGCATCATCTTCATCATTGATCACTCTGGCATTTACCGTAGCCGTGGAGGAAGAACATTCAGAGTCTTCAAGAGATGGAGTTCTTCGTAAGACAGCATTCCATGGAGGAGTGGAGTCAAACTGAAATCTTTCATTGAAGCCATCCTCTTGAAGATCTGCTTCAGCACTAAGCAGGGTCAAACTCTTCCATGATCGCCGGCACGTTTCGTGAGCAACAAAGGCATTCTTGGTGGCAAGGTTGCGAATGCGATTGACATCCACTAAGATGCTTTGCATCTGTCTCTTGAGCCAGAAATGATGCTTATCCTGTTTCTGATGAAGGGCCACAAGAAGTTCTCGGTCATTGAGAACGCGAGAACGCTTGCGAGGCCTTTGTGCAATGGTGCTTTCAGTGGCTACAGTAGGTGCTCGATGAGGCAGACGAGTATTTCCAGCCAATGGATAGATTCGTGTAGCTGCTTGAACACCTTCAATGGGTTGAGTGAAGCTTTGGTGCTCGGCATTCTGAAGACAAAGGGGCTTCTTGGCAGGGTCAGGATATACAGCTTCAACTGACATATCAACCTCAGGTAGAAAAATCACATGATTGCGAGCAGAAGGTTGATAGTTGACAGTAGAGTGTCGCTTTATGAGGCGCATGACCCATGGAGCATAAAACTTCAGACCAAAGAGATCAGAGCCAGAGGCAACTAGTTGTCTGATGAAGAAATCTTGTGCATTGAAGCTGATGCCATTGTAAATGTAGAAGACCAAAGTCTTCATAGCTCCTTCAATCTTTGCCGCTGATGAATGTCCTTTGATAGGCCATAGAGTCCACCTGATGATGTGATATATGGTGCGTGGCAGATACTCAAGGTCTTCAACAAAGAACTCTGTTGGATATTCAGCATCACGGGGCAACGGCTTCATCATGCTCAACATATGACTCATATTGGGTTCAGGCCTATGAAAGATGCTTTCCAGTGCACTGCGATGATGTTGATAGCCAGGTTCGTAGAGTTCTCCGGGAGTGGACAGGCCTGTAAGCTCAATGATATCCATAGCTTTAGCTTCATGATGAATGTTTCCGGTCATCCACTCGAGAACCCAAGTCTTTGTATCTCTGTTGTAGCCGCGAATGTGCAGTGTGGCATAGAATTGAAGCAACAGTTCTTCATTCCAGTGTTCTTTATCTGTGACAAAACTGAGCAGCCCAGCATCACGAAAGCAGTCAAGTGCTTCTTCTAAGCAGGGGAGTCCAGTAATGGCTTCAGTGTCGAGGCGCATATGAGGGAAGATGTGCCCTTGATCATACAGAACACAGGAGTAATAGCTTCGCTGCTGATGACTCCAGAACCGATCTGATGCAATTCTTGGCTTCGTGTAGGGGTTCTTCAAGCTATCAAAGAATGTGTTGTGGCTCTTGAAGCCATTAGCATTGAAGGACCCTGGTGAGTGTGCAGTACCTGGAAACCTTGGCAGTCTTGGCTTGGGCTTCTGGACTTGAAGCCTATGCTCAACATGATAGTTAAATTGAGGACCAAAGACATTAGGCGGAGGGACCAGAACGGGCCATCTGACTGTTGTTAGCTCTCCATGGTTGTATGCTTGCTCAATTGTGTAGGGCCTTGGGGCTGGAATAGGAGCAGTGGCAGTAGCTGAGGCTTCAGGTTGTATAACAGGTGCTTCAGAAGCAGTAGCCTCACCAGCTTCAGGTACAATGGCCGCATTCGCTTCAGGCACACTGGTTGTTGCAAGCTCCACATTAGCTTCAGCCATGACAATGTCATCGGCTTCATTGTTGTTGGTGGTGGCAGCTTCAACATTTTCAACCTCCACTTGAGGAGCTGGAGGATCAGACACAGACACGTTCAAATCATGAACTTCTTCTTCTTGAATGGGGGGGGGGGGTAGAGACACGTTCTTCTTGATGCTCTTCATCGGCTGATGCAGCCGGATTGTCTTTAGCAGCAGGTGCTTCAGACGCAGAGTCGTTCACAGCAGGAGTGGCTTCAGAAAACACTTGACGTGCAACAGGTTGATGATGCACTTCTCCTTCTGGAATGCTCGGAAGAGGAGCTTGAGGCCGAGGTCCTTTGTGAAGCCTTTGGAGTACAGGCGACGCTTTTGGAGATGGAGTGGGCAGACCCTCATCCTCTTCAGCTTGTACGGTTGTTGTAACTTGTTGTTGTTGGGGAGTGTTGGGGGAGTCTTGTTCTTGTGGGCGATCAGCCCATGAATCATCCTGTGCAATTGGCGTCAGAGGACGACCAATGCTGATGAGTTCGCTGTTCGTATGAACAGGTGATGATACCACATTGTATTCGAGCTGAGGAAGAACTTCATCATCTTCAACATTGTCATGATGACCAATGTCTTCAGCAGCGGTGGGTTCAGCTGCTGGTATATCTTCTGCTTCAGGAGCCTCTGTGAAAGCAGGGTCATGAACAGTCATGTGAAGTTCTTGAGATGCAGATGCAGGATGAATCACTAAGATGGGTTCAACAAAGAGGGGCTTTGTGGGAGCAGCCCAATTCTTCTTGGTCTTGCGCTTCTTCTTGGAGGGAGTGGCATCAGAGGCTTCGGTATTCTTCCTCTTTCTGGCTTCTGCCTCTGCAGCCCTCGTTTTCTTCTGTTCTGAAGCGGTTGTGGTGACCTTCGGCTTCAAACCAGTCATGCTACTTGGGAAGATAATGCGAGGGGCTTCTTGGCTTGAAGGTGCAGGCTGGTCAGCACGAAGCTGATGGGGAACGTAGCAGAAATTCAAAATTTTCCTACGTGTCACCAAGATCTATCTATGGAGAGACTAGCAACGAGGGAAGGAGAGTGCATCTACATACCCTTGTAGATCGCTAAGCGGAAGCGTTCAAGTGAACGGGGTTGATGGAGTCGTACTCGTCGTGATTCAGATCACCGATGATCCTAGTGCCGAACGGACGGCACCTCCGCGTTCAACACACGTACAGCTCGACGATGTCTCCCACGCCTTGATCCAGCAAGGAGAGAGGGAGAGGTTGAGGAAGACTCCATCCAGCAGCAGCACAACGGCGTGGTGGTGATGGAGGAGCGTGGCAATCCCGCAGGGCTTCGCCAAGCACCTACGGGAGAGGAGGAGGTGTCACGGGAGGGAGGGAGGCGCCAAGGGCTCAGGTATGGATGCCCTCCCTCCCCTCCACTATATATAGGGGCAGGGGAGAGGGGGGAGGCGCAGCCTTGCCCCCTCCTCCAAGGAAGGGGTGCGGCTAAGGAGGGGGGAGGAGTCCATCCTCCCCAAGGCACCTCGGAGGTGCCTTCCCCCTTGAGGACTCTTCCCTCTAGGGTTTCCTAGGCGCATGGGCCTCTTGGGGCTGGTGCCCTTGGCCCATGTAGGCCAAGGCGCAACCCCTACAGCCCATGTGGCCCCCCGGGCAGGTGGCCCCACCCGGTGGGCCCCCGGGACCCTTCCGGTGGTCCCGGTACAATACCGATGACCCCGAAACTTGTCCCGATGGCCGAAACAGGACTTCCTATATATAAATCTTTACCTCCGGACCATTCTGGAACTCCTCGTGATGTCCGGGATCTCATCCGGGACTCCGAACAACATTCGGTAACCACATACAAGCTTCCTTTATAACCCTAGCGTCATCGAACCTTAAGTGTGTAGACCCTACGGGTTCGGGAGACATGTAGTCATGACCGAGATGTTCTCCGGTCAATAACCAACAGCGGGATCTGGATACCCATGTTGGCTCCCACATGTTCCACGATGATCTCATCGGATGAACCACGATGTCAAGGACTCAATCAATCCCGTATACAATTCCCTTTGTCTAGCGGTATGGTACTTGCCCGAGATTCGATCGTCGGTATACCGATACCTTGTTCAATCTTGTTACCGGCAAGTCTCTTTACTCGTTCCGTAACACATCATCCCGTGATCAACCCCTTGGTCACATTGTGCACATTATGATGATGTCCTACCGAGTGGGCCCAGAGATACCTCTCCGTTTACACGGAGTGACAAATCCCAGTCTCGATTCGTGCCAACCCAACAGACACTTTCAGAGATACCCGTAGTGTACCTTTATAGCCACCCAGTTACGTTGTGACGTTTGGCACACCCAAAGCACTCCTACGGTATCCGGGAGTTGCACAATCTCATGGTCTAAGGAAATGATACTTGACATTAGAAAAGCTTTAGCATACGAACTACATGATCTTGTGCTAGGCTTAGGATTGGGTCTTGTCCATCACATCATTCTCCTAATGATGTGATCCCGTTATCAACGACATCCAATGTCCATGGTCAGGAAACCGTAACCATCTATTGATTAACGAGCTAGTCAACTAGAGGCTTACTAGGGACATGGTGTTGTCTATGTATCCACACATGTATCTGAGTTTCCTATCAATACAATTCTAGCATGGATAATAAACGATTATCATGAACAAGGAAATATAATAATAATCAATTTATTATTGCCTCTAGGGCATATTTCCAACAGTCTCCCACTTGCACTAGAGTCAATAATCTAGTTCACATCGATATGTGATTAACACTCAAGGTCACATCCCCATGTGACTAACACCCAAAGAGTTTACTAGAGTCAATAATCTAGTTCACATTTACCATGTGATTAACACTCGATGAGTTCTGGGTTTGATCATGTTATGCTTGTGAGAGAGGTTATAGTCAACGGGTCTGAACCTTTCAGATCCGTGTGTGCTTTACAAATCTCTATGTCATCTCCTAGATGCAGCTACCACGTTCTATTTGGAGCTATTCCAAATAACTGTTCTACTTGGAGCTATTCTAAATTGTTGCTCCATTATACGTATCCGGTATCTCTACTCAGAGCTATCCGGATAGGTGTTAAGCTTGCATCGACGTAACCCTTTACGACGAACTCTTTTACCACCTCCATAATTGAGAAAATTCCTTAGTCCACTAGTTACTAAGGATAACTTTGACTGCTGTCCTGTGATCCATTCTTGGATCACTCTTGTACCCCTTGACTGACTCATGGTAAAGCAGACTTCAGGTGCGGTACACAGCATAGCATACTGTAGAGCCTATGTCTTAAGCATAGGGGACGACCTTCGTTCCTTTCTCTCTATTCTGCCATGGTCGAGCTTTAAGTCTTAACTTCATACCTTACAACTCAGGCAAGAACTCCTTCTTTGACTGATCCATCTTGAACACCTTCAAGATCACGTCAAGGCATGTGCTCATTTGAAAGTACTATTAAGCGTTTTGATCTATCCTTATAGATCTTGATGCTCAATGTTCAAGTAGCTTAATCCAGGTTTTCCATTGAAAACACTTTCCAAATAACCGTATATGCTTTCCAGAAATTCTACGTCATTTCTGATCATTAATATGTCAACAACATATACTCATCAGAAATTCTATAGTGCTCCCACTCACTTCTTTGGAAATACAAGTTTCTCATAAACTTTGTATACACCCAAAATCTTTGATCATCATCAAAGCATACATTCCAACTCCGAGATGTTCACTCCAGTCCTCAGAAGGATTGCTGGAGCTTTGCATACTTATTAGCATATTTCAGGATAGACAAAACCTTCCGGTTGTATCACATACAACCTTTCCTCAAGAATCGTCGAGGAAACAATGTTTTGACATCCTATCTGCAAGATTTCATAAATAATGCAGTAATTGCTAATATAATTCCAACAGACTCTTAGCATCGCTACGAGTGAGAAAACCTCACTGTAATCAACTCCTTGAACTTGTCGAAAAACATCTTAACGACAAGTCGAGCTTTCTCAATGGTGACACTTACCATCATTATATGTCTTCCTTTTAAAATCCATCTGCACTCAACAGCCTTACGACCATCGAGTTGTTCTGCCAAAGTCTACACTTTGTTTTCATACATGGATCCTATCTCGGATTTTATGGCTTCTAACCATTTGTCGGAATCCGGGCCCACCATCGCTTCTCCATAGCTCGTAGGTTCATTGTTGTCTAGCAACATGACCTTCAAGACAGGATTACTGTACCACTCTGAAGTAGTACGTATCCTTGTCACCCTACGAGGTTCGGTAGTGACTTGATCCGAAACTTCATGATCACTATCATAAGCTTCCACTTCAATTGGTGTAGGTGCCACAGGAACAACTTCCTGTGCCCTGCTACACACTCGTTGAAGTGACGGTTCAATAACCTCATCAAGTCTCCACCATCCTCCCACTCAATTCTTTCGAGAGAAACCTTTCCTCGAGAAAGGACCCGATTCAAGAAACAATCCCTTATTGCTTTCGAATCTGAGACAGGAGGTATACCCAACTGTTTTGGGTGTCCTATGAAGATGCATTTATCCGCTTTGGGTTCGAGCTTATCAGCCTGAAACCTTTCCACATAAGCATCGCAGCCCCAAACTTCTAAGAAATGACAGCTTAGGTTTCTCTAAACCATAATTCATACGGTGTCATCTCATCGGAATTACGTGGTGCCCTATTTAAAGTGAATGTGGTTGTCTTTAATGCCTAACCCATAAACTATCGTGGCAGTTCGATAAGAGACATCATGGTATGCATCATATCCAATAGGGTGCAACTATGATGTTCGGACACACCATCACACTATGGTGTTCCAGGCGGTATTAATTGTGAAACAATTTCCACAATGTCTTAATTGTGTGCCAAAACTCGTAACTCAGATACTCATCTCTATGATCATATCATAGACATTTTATCCTCTTGTCACAATGATCTTCTACTTCACACTGAAATTACTTGAACCTTTCAATAATTCAGACTCGTGATTCATCAAGTAAATATACTCAACATCTACTCGAATCATCTGTGAAGTAAGAACATAACGATATTCACTGCATGCCTCAACACTCATTGGACTGCACACATCAAAATGTGTTACTTCCAACAAGTTGCTTTCTTTTTCCATCTTACTGAAATCGAGGCTTTTCAGTCATCTTGCCCATGTGGTATGATTTGCATGTCCCAAGTGATTCAAAATCAAGTGAGTCAAAACGGTCCATTTGCATGGAGTTTCTTCATGCATATACACCAATAGACAAGGTTCGCATGTCTCAAACTTTTCAAAAACGAGTGAGCCCAAAGATCCATCAATATGGAGCTTCTTCATGCGTTTTATACTGATATGACTTACGTGGCAGTGCCACAAGTAGGTGGTACTATCATTACTATCTTTTGGCATGAACATGTGTATCACTACGATCGAGATTTAATAAACCATTCATTTTAGGTGTAAGACCATTGAAGGTATTATTCAAATAAACAGAGTAACCATTATTCTCCTTAAATGAATAACCGTATTGCGATAGACGTAATCCAATCATGTCTATGCTCAACGCAAACACCAAATAACAATTATTTAGGTTTAACACCAATCTCTTTGGTAGAGGGAGCGTGCGATGCTTGATCATATCAAGCTTGGAAAAACTTCCAACACATATCGTCAGCTCACCTTTAGCTAGTCTCCGTTTATTCCATAGCCTTTTGTTTCGAGTTACTAACACTTAGCAACCGAACCGGTATCTAATACCCTGGTGCTACTAGGAGTACTAGCAAAGTACACATTAACACAATGTATATCCAATATACTTCTATCGACCTTGCCAGCCTTCTTATCTACCAAGTATCTAGGGTAATTCTGCTCTAGTGGTTGTTCCCCTTATTGCAGAAGCACTTAGTCTCGGGTTTGGGTTTTACCTTGGGTTTCTTCACTAGAGTAGCAGCTGATTTGCCGTTTTCATGAAGTATCCCTTCTTGCCCTTGCCCTTCTTGAAACTAGTGGTTTCACCAACCATCAACAATTGATGCTCCTTCTTGATTTCTACTTTCGCGGTGTCAAACATCGCGAGTACCTCAAGGATCACCATATCTATCCCTGATATGTTATAGTTCATCACGAAGCTCTAGCAGCTTGGTGGCAATGACTTTGGAGAAACATCACTATCTCATCTGGAAGATCAACTCCCACTCGATTCAAATGATTGTTGTACTCAGACAATCTGAGCACAAGCTCAACAATTGAGCTTTTCTCCTTAGTTTGCAGGTTAAGAAAGTCATCGGAGGTCTTATACCTCTTGACATGGGCACGAGCCTGAAATCCCAATTTCAGCCCTCAAAACATCTCATATGTTTCGCGATGTTTCAAAAACGTCTTTGGTGCCTCAACTCTAAACCGTTTAACTGAACTACCACGTAGTTATCAAAACGTGTATGTCAGATGTTCGCAACAACCACAGACAACGTTCGAGGTTCAGCACACTGAGCGGTGCATTAAGGACATAAGCCTTCTATGAAGCAATGAGGACAATCCTCAGTTTACGGACCTAGTCCGCATAATTGCTACTATCAACTTTCAACTAATTTTTCTCTAGGAACATATCTAAACAGTAGAACTATAGCGTGAGCTACGACATAATTTGCAAAAACCTTTTGACTATGTTCAGGATAATTAAGTTCATCTTATGAACTCCCACTCAGATAGACATCCCTCTAGTCATCTAAGTGATTACATGATCCGAGTCAAACTAGGCCGTGTCCGATCATCACGTGAGACGGACTAGTCATCATCGGTGAACATCTTCATGTTGATCGTATCTTCTATACGACTCATGCTCGACCTTTCGGTCTCCGTGTTCCGAGGCCATGTCTGTACATGCTAGGCTCGTCAAGTTAACCCTAAGTGTTTTGCATGTGTTCCGAGGCCATGTCTGTACATGCTAGGCTCGTCAACAACCGTTGTATTTGAACGTCTGAATAAAACACCCGATCATCACGTGATGTTTTGAAACAGCGAACTGTCGCAACGGTGCACAGTTAGGGGAGAACACTGCTTGAAATTGTTGTAAGGGATCATCTTATTTACTACTGTCGTTCTAAGCAAATAAGATGTATAAACATGATAAACATCACATGCAATCAAATAGTGACATGATATGGCCATCATCACTTTGCTCCTTTTGATCTCCATCTTCGGGGCTCCATGATCATCATCGTCACCGGCATGACACCATGATCTCCATCATCATGATCTCCATCATCGTGTCTTCATGAAGTTGCCTCGCCAACTATTACTTCTACTACTATGGCTAACGGTTAGCAATAAAGTAAAGTAATTACATGACGTTTAAGTTGACACGCAGGTCACAAATAAATAAAGACAACTCCTATGGCTCCTGCCGGTTGTCATACTCATCGACATGCAAGTCGTGATTCCTATTACAAGAACATGATCAATCTCATACATCACATATATCATTCATCACATCCTTTTTGGCCATATCACATCACATAGCATACCCTGCAAAAACAAGTTAGACGTCCTCTAATTGTTGTTTGCATGTTTTACGTGGCTGCTATGGGTTTCTAGCAAGAACGTTTCTTACCTACGCATGAACCACAACGTGATATGCCAATTGCTATTTACCCTTCATAAGGACCCTTTTCATCGAATCCGATCCGACTAAAGTGGGAGAGACAGACACCCGCCAGCCACCTTATGCAACTAGTGCATGTTTGTCGGTGGAACCGGTCTCACGTAAGCGTACGTGTAAGGTTGGTCCGGGCCGCTTCATCCCACGATGCCGCCGAATCAAGATAAGACTAGTAACGGCAAGCATATTGAACAATATCGACGCCCACAACTACTTTGTGTTCTACTCGTGCAAAGAATCTACGCAATAGACCTAGCTCATGATGCCACTGATGGGGAACGTAGCAGAAATTCAAAATTTTCCTACGTGTCACCAAGATCTATCTATGGAGAGACTAGCAACGAGGGAAGGAGAGTGCATCTACATACCCTTGTAGATTGCTAAGCGGAAGCGTTCAAGTGAACGGGGTTGATGGAGTCGTACTCGTCGTGATTCAGATCACCGATGATCCTAGTGCCGAACGGACGGCACCTCCGCGTTCAACACACGTACAGCTCGACGATGTCTCCCACGCCTTGATCCAGCAAGGAGAGAGGGAGAGGTTGAGGAAGACTCCATCCAGCAGCAGCACAACGGCGTGGTGGTGATGGAGGAGCGTGGCAATCCTGCAGGGCTTCGCCAAGCACCTACGGGAGAGGAGGAGGTGTCACGGGAGGGAGGGAGGCGCCAAGGGCTCAGGTATGGATGCCCTCCCTCCCCTCCACTATATATAGGGGCAGGGGAGAGGGGGGAGGCGCAGCCTTGCCCCCTCCTCCAAGGAAGGGGTGCGGCTAAGGAGGGGGGAGGAGTCCATCCTCCCCAAGGCACCTCGGAGGTGCCTTCCCCCTTGAGGACTCTTCCCTCTAGGGTTTCCTAGGCGCATGGGCCTCTTGGGGCTGGTGCCCTTGGCCCATGTAGGCCAAGGCGCAACCCCTACAGCCCATGTGGCCCCCCGGGCAGGTGGCCCCACCCGGTGGGCCCCCGGGACCCTTCCGGTGGTCCCGGTACAATACCGATGACCCCGAAACTTGTCCCGATGGCCGAAACAGGACTTCCTATATATAAATCTTTACCTCCGGACCATTCCGGAACTCCTCGTGATGTCCGGGATCTCATCCGGGACTCCGAACAACATTCGGTAACCACATACAAGCTTCCTTTATAACCCTAGCGTCATCGAACCTTAAGTGTGTAGACCCTACGGGTTCGGGAGACATGTAGTCATGACCGAGATGTTCTCCGGTCAATAACCAACAGCGGGATCTGGATACCCATGTTGGCTCCCACATGTTCCACGATGATCTCATCGGATGAACCACGATGTCAAGGACTCAATCAATCCCGTATACAATTCCCTTTGTCTAGCGGTATGGTACTTGCCCGAGATTCGATCGTCGGTATACCGATACCTTGTTCAATCTCGTTACCGGCAAGTCTCTTTACTCGTTCCGTAACACATCATCCCGTGATCAACCCCTTGGTCACATTGTGCACATTATGATGATGTCCTACCGAGTGGGCCCAGAGATACCTCTCCGTTTACACGGAGTGACAAATCCCAGTCTCGATTCGTGCCAACCCAACAGACACTTTCAGAGATACCCGTAGTGTACCTTTATAGCCACCCAGTTACGTTGTGACGTTTGGCACACCCAAAGCACTCCTACGGTATCCGGGAGTTGCACAATCTCATGGTCTAAGGAAATGATACTTGACATTAGAAAAGCTTTAGCATACGAACTACATGATCTTGTGCTAGGCTTAGGATTGGGTCTTGTCCATCACATCATTCTCCTAATGATGTGATCCCGTTATCAACGACATCCAATGTCCATGGTCAGGAAACCGTAACCATCTATTGATTAACGAGCTAGTCAACTAGAGGCTTACTAGGGACATGGTGTTGTCTATGTATCCACACATGTATCTGAGTTTCCTATCAATACAATTCTAGCATGGATAATAAACGATTATCATGAACAAGGAAATATAATAATAATCAATTTATTATTGCCTCTAGGGCATATTTCCAACAGTCTCCCACTTGCACTAGAGTCAATAATCTAGTTCACATCGATATGTGATTAACACTCAAGGTCACATCCCCATGTGACTAACACCCAAAGAGTTTACTAGAGTCAATAATCTAGTTCACATTTACCATGTGATTAACACTCGATGAGTTCTGGGTTTGATCATGTTATGCTTGTGAGAGAGGTTATAGTCAACGGGTCTGAACCTTTCAGATCCGTGTGTGCTTTACAAATCTCTATGTCATCTCCTAGATGCAGCTACCACGTTCTATTTGGAGCTATTCCAAATAACTGTTCTACTTGGAGCTATTCTAAATTGTTGCTCCATTATACGTATCCGGTATCTCTACTCAGAGCTATCCGGATAGGTGTTAAGCTTGCATCGACGTAACCCTTTACGACGAACTCTTTTACCACCTCCATAATTGAGAAAATTCCTTAGTCCACTAGTTACTAAGGATAACTTTGACTGCTGTCCTGTGATCCATTCTTGGATCACTCTTGTACCCCTTGACTGACTCATGGTAAAGCAGACTTCAGGTGCGGTACACAGCATAGCATACTGTAGAGCCTATGTCTTAAGCATAGGGGACGACCTTCGTTCCTTTCTCTCTATTCTGCCATGGTCGAGCTTTAAGTCTTAACTTCATACCTTACAACTCAGGCAAGAACTCCTTCTTTGACTGATCCATCTTGAACACCTTCAAGATCACGTCAAGGCATGTGCTCATTTGAAAGTACTATTAAGCGTTTTGATCTATCCTTATAGATCTTGATGCTCAATGTTCAAGTAGCTTAATCCAGGTTTTCCATTGAAAACACTTTCCAAATAACCGTATATGCTTTCCAGAAATTCTACGTCATTTCTGATCATTAATATGTCAACAACATATACTCATCAGAAATTCTATAGTGCTCCCACTCACTTCTTTGGAAATACAAGTTTCTCATAAACTTTGTATACACCCAAAATCTTTGATCATCATCAAAGCATACATTCCAACTCCGAGATGTTCACTCCAGTCCTCAGAAGGATTGCTGGAGCTTTGCATACTTATTAGCATATTTCAGGATAGACAAAACCTTCCGGTTGTATCACATACAACCTTTCCTCAAGAATCGTCGAGGAAACAATGTTTTGACATCCTATCTGCAAGAATCGTCGAGGAAACAAAATCTTTTTCTTTGCTGCCATCCTTGGGTCAATGCCAGGACGGCCAAGTGACTTGCGCTTCTCAGCCTCATTGTAGGCAAGCACACACTTATCAGCCAAACTCTTCATGCGCTCACGAGAGCCTTGAGCTTCTTGGCGCTTCTTCAGAAAAGCTTCTTTAAGCTCATGCAGCATGACCTTAAAGTTTCTGATGTCTTGAACACTTAGCTTGGCCATATGCTTCTTGAATTGAGCCTTTTCATAATCAATCTTGTGCTTGAGCTCAACGATTCGCTGAGCGAGAGCCAGCTCAGAAGCAATGGCGCCATTGAAAGAGACGCTGAGGCCAATTGGAAGCTGTAAATCTTCAAAACTGACATTTGGGGTGTCGAACCACTCATCAATGAAATTGTGGATGATGGCCACATCAAAGAGAGGCAAATTGCTGAAGATTTCTGCTTCTTCCTTGCTCTTTATCAGCTGCTCAAGAGCATCATCTGCAAGATCTTTATCACTTGATAGATCAATGGGTTCTTCACGCAGAATAGCAGCAGGAGTCAGAGCTTGATCAGCACGCCTGACAAGTTGCTTTTTCTTCTCCGTCCTCTTGGAGATACGAGATTGATCTTCAGACTACACACTGGCTTCAGGAGGTGCAGTGGTCAATGGCTTCACACGAGAAGCTTTTGGAGGTGCGGCTGATGATGAAGCCTTAACCTTCTTTGGCTTGTTCGGCCTTGGAGTAGGAGCTGGGGCTTCATCCGTATCAGCATCACTGTTGGGATGATCCACTTTGGCACCATGAACCAAGATGTAGGAGATGAGACCATCAAGGTTTGCAAAGGGGCCAATTCTATTCTCTTCAGCTTCTCATGTCCCATCCTCACGGGGAGCAGAGGGACCAGGATTGAAGTCCAAACCCCATGACTTCTTGTTCTCCTTTGCCGAAGCCACAACAAACTGGAAGTTGCGCTTGAAGAGATTGTCGTCGCGACACCAGAGTAATGATGATGGGTCGGCTTCTTCAGGCTGTGGTCCACGGACCATGCAAGGATAGAACTTTTTCTCAATGGCTTCAGCCCTGTTCTTGGGGGGAAGGCCTCGATAGAGAATATCGCCCCAAGGACTCTTGATAGCATTCTTCTCTGCGTACTCCTTGGTGACGAACTTGTACTTGTACCACTGTTCTGCCCAATAGCGTCGAATCCATTGGATTCGAGTCTTGCGCTGATTGTAGTCTTCTTCAAGATCTGTTTTATATATTTCTGCCAGATCATCAGGCAGATCCCTAGAAGTTCCCCCACGATGCTGTCTGCCACCCTTCCTGACTGATTTCTCTGCAGCCATGAACTTCAAACTGAATGGTTTCAATATGCTCAAAGGCTTTAGAGATTTACGCTTGCTGGTCAAGCAGGAACTAGCTTCAGGAGAATTGATATGATGCTGTAAGTATTCTGCAAACGAATGCAGACTATGAGAACCAAGGGATTCTCCCATGGACATGTACCTGTGACAACATTAGAGATGCGAGGGAAGGGGAAGAGGTCATATGCATTCTCAGAAGATTTTGAAGATAAATCAGTTTGAAGACATTGACCTCATGATGCGAAGACATTCACTTATATATGGTGAGTTGGTTCCAGATTTGTACCAATCCGTGAATAAGTACAAGTGAGGAATCAAACTAGATAGGAAATCTAAGTGAATAGACTAGGCATTATGAGATGTAGATAGAATGGATCTAACATTGAGTAGGCAGAAACCACTTTCGGTAAGTAGGATGAATCTATGAAGATCAAAAAGGTGGTAAAAATAGATTATAATTACCGCATAAAGAACTGCTAGATGGGAAGAATAGGAGACCGAGCAGTTCAGCCCACCGTGCCCTAACTTGGCGACGGAGGACACCTACGGCGACGGCGGAGAGGACGATGTCCGTGGCCGGCGTGAGGACGGCGTCGGAGAAGTCGCGGCAGCTAAGCGCTTTGTCGCCGGCGTCGTGGCGAGCTAGCGGTGGTGCTAGGGTTTTGACGGAGGTGGAGAGGTGGAAGAAGGATTTCTTTACCGCAGGGGACACATATTTATAAGTAGGTGTGCAGCACAGCGCAATTACGCAGGTGCCCCTGTCTGTTCACATCCATGGGGTACATGGCAAGCATGCAACACATTTAGAATTGTCCCACGTTCCCATGCCCGCCAAGTATGTCGGATGTTCGTTCCGGCTTCTCCGGATATCGACAATGAAGATGATTCATTTAAATAGGACTTGATGTTTTGTCTCTGTGTCTTCTGCTGACAAGGATGCAGAGAAGACATTCGACAGTTTCAATAGAATGCATATGATTTGGACAGATAGAGTTTGAGATAGTAAGCATAGAGAGATTAGGGTCCGATCACATTCACTTAGTTCAAAAGTTTCAACTTGAAGAGATAGCTATAAGTGAATGTTGTAGAGGACAGAACGCTAGTATATATATATATATATATATATGCAATCAGCTCACGAAGATAAATTGAAACTGAAGACAAACCAAATGCGAAATCTTTGCAAAATAACGCCATGAGTGAAACACTTCATACAGAGAAATTTGGTGGTGGCGTTACCCACCGTATAGGAAGTATTAGACCCAGACACGGCGCACAATTATCGTGGCACTCCGGAGTCAAATTCCATGTTAATGTATTCACACTTAGAGTGTAAATCTTCATTGATTGAAGTTATACATTACTTTGTGTGTTGCACATCTAAGTCATCAACATGCATAAGTGTTAGGATGTGTACCTGATCACAGGACATTCGAGGATTCCAAGATATTTAGCTCACACCGTAACTTGCAAAACCTTTTCTCATCCAAGGGCTTTGTGAAGATATCTGCCAGTTGCTCTTTAGTGTTGACGTGCATGATATCTATATCTTTCTTCATAACATGATCTCTGAGAAAATGATGACGAATTTCAATGTGCTTTGTCTTCGAGTGCTGGACTGGATTGTTGGCAATCTTGATGGCACTTTCGTTGTCGCATAAGAGAGGGACTTGCTTCAGATCGATGCCATAGTCCTTGAGAGTTTGCTTCATCCACAGAAGCTGAGCACAACAAGATCCAGCAGCAATGTATTCAGATTCAGCAGTTGAGAGTGATACACAGTTCTGCTTCTTTGAAGACCAACAGACAAGTGATCAACCAAGAAAATGACATGTGCCTGATGTTGACTTGCGATCCACCTTGTCACCAGCATAATCAGCATCCGAGAATCCAACCAGATCAAACCTTGAGCCCTTTGGATACCATAATCCGAGTGTTGGGGTGTAAGCCAAATATCAAAGAATTCGCTTCACAGCTAGGTGATGCGATTCCTTTGGTGCCGCTTGGAATCGAGCACACATGCAAACACTAAGCATAATATCTGGCCTAGATGCACATAGGTAAAGTAAAGAACCAATCATGGAGCGGTATACCTTTTGATCGAACTCTTTACCATTGTCGTCGGGACCAAGATGATGTTTGGCTGGCATTGGCGTCCTGTAGCCTTTGCAATCTTGCATGCCGAACTTCTTCAGGCAATCTTTGAGATATTTTTCTTGAGATATGAAGATGCCATTTCGTTGCTGACGAATTTGAAGACCAAGGAAAAACTTCAGCTCACCCATCATGGACATCTGATATTGCTCTTGCGTCATGAATCCAAACTCATCACTGTACTTCCGGTTGGTGCAGCCGAAGATTATGTCATCAACATATATTTGGCACACAAACAGTTCACCATCATATGTCTTCGTGAAGAGAGTGGGATCGAGGGATCCAGGTTTGAAGCCTTTGCTCTTCAGGAATTCTTTGATTGTATCATACCAGGCACGAGGAGCTTGTTTGAGGCCATACAGTGCTTTGTTCAGTTTGTACACCATATCAGGATGTTTTGGATCTTCAAAGCCAGGTGGTTGTGCAACATACACTTCTTCTTCAATCTTGCCATTGAGAAATGCACTCTTTACATCCATTTGATATAGCAAGATGTTGTGGTGATTTGCATAGGCTAGAAGTATGCGAATGGCTTCAAGCCTAGCAACAGGAGCAAATGTTTCATCGAAGTCAATTTCTTCAACTTGAGTGTATCCTTGAGCCACAAGACGTGCTTTGTTTCTGACGACTTGACCATGCTCATCTTGCTTGTTTCGATATATCCATTTTGTTCCTTGACAAGTTCCCAAACATTATTCAGCTTGAACTGTTGAAGTTCTTCTTGCATGGCTTGAATCCATTCAGGTTCCATAAAAGCTTCAGCAACTTTCTTGGGTTCTGATATTGACACAAATGAAAAACGCCCACAGAAATTTGCTAGCTGTGTTGCCCTTGATCGAGTAAGTGGACCAGGCGCATTGATGCTATCAATTATCTTCTCGATTTGTACTTCATTTGCAACACGCGGATGAACTGGACGAAGTCCTTGCTCATGTTGATCATTGTCATCATTGGGAGGATTGTCTTCGGACTGAGCATTGTCTTCAGGTTGGTTTGGTGCAGAGATGATAAGTTCCTCTTCAGGCTGTGCTTCAGAGGGCACGATTTCACCAGTTCCCATTAGCTTGATAGATTCACAGGAAGGAGCTTCATCAAGTGTGCTTGGCAGGAGCTCTCGTTGTGAACCATTGGTTTCATCAAATCGCACATCCACTGTTTCAACGATTTTGTAGTGGAAGAGGTTGAAGACTCTGTAAGAGTGTGAATCCTTTCCATAGCCAAGCATGAAGCCTTCGTGAGCTTTGGGTTCAAATTTTGACTTGTGATGGGGATCCTTGATCCAACATCTGGCACCAAAGACTCTGAAGTAGCTGACATTTGGCTTCTTGCCAGTGAGGAGCTCATAGGATGTTTTGCCCAGAAGCTTATGGATGTAGACACGGTTGAGTCTATGAGAAGACTTTGATCACCAGTCATATGATTAGTACATCCGCTGTCAATAATACATTCTGAAGCTTTTGGTGTACCCTATAGTGCAGTTAGAGGGATAGGCTTCACAATGTATGTTGTGAAGCATAAGCATTTGATACACACTTGGATTATCACAGCATAGATGAAAGTTAGCACACAGTATGACAGGTAAGTGATTCATATGTGGAATACATAGTAAGTCATTTTATCATGCGTCCCTTTATGTTTTAGGTCCCCAGCAATTATATCGGACTCCATTGATTGCTGGCTGGAGACCATTTTCTGCAAAAGAGAGTTAGTTCTTCTTCACCACCCACATCTTCAGGGGTGGCTTAGAAGCAATGAGTCTAAGTGCAGCATCTGAGAATTTCGGCTTTGAAGCCCTAGCAAATAGCCTTGCAGGAGATGAATGATACTCATATGAATAAGCAGAAAAGTTCTTAGTATTATGAACATAGCGGTTTGAAGACACACGCTCATATTCATAAGCTTGAGTATGATTTCCCTGCAAAACATTGGTGTTAGGGTGACTCGGGTGAGTCCTGTTTCTGTATGAAGCCGTTGGACCATGTGACTGTTGGGTTTCGTAGTAATTTCAAAAATTTTCCTACGCGCACACAGGATCATGTGATGCATAGCAACGAGAGGAGAGTGTTGTCTACGTACCCTACGCAGACCGACTGCGGAAGCGATGACACGACGTAGAGGAAGTAGTCGTACGTCTTCACGATCCAACCGATCAAGCACCGAAACTACGGCACCTCCGAGTTCGAGCACACGTTCAGCTCGATGACGATCCCCGGACTCCGATCCAGCAAAGTGTCGGGGAAGAGTTCCGTCAGCACGACGGCGTGGTGACGATCTTGATGAACTACAGTAGCAGGGCTTCGCCTAAACTCCGCTACAGTATTATCGAGGAATATGGTGGCAGGGGGCACCGCACACGGCTAAGGAATCGATCACGTGGATCAACTTGTGTCAACTTGTGTGTTTAGAGGTGCCCCTGCCTCAGTATATAAAGGAGGAGAGGAGGGGAGGCTGGCCGGCCAAAGAGGGAGGCGCAGGAGAGTCCTACTCCCTCTGGGAGTAGGATTCCTCCCCCCAATCCTAGTCCAACTAGGATTCCTCGGAGGGGAAGGGAGAGAGGGGGGCCGGCCACCTTCTCCTAGTCCTAATAGGACTAGGGGAGGGGGAAGAGGCGCAGCCACCTTGGGCTGCCCCTTTCTCCTTTCCACTAAGGCCCATGAAGGCCCATATGGCTCCCGGGGGGTTCCGGTAACCTCCCGGTAACCCGGTAAAATCCCGATTTCACCCGGAACACTTCCGATGTCCAAACATAGGCTTCCAATATATCAATCTTTACGTCTCGACCATTTCGAGACTCCTCGTCATGTCCGTGATCACATCCGGGACTCCGAACAACCTTCGGTACATCAAAATGCATAAACTCATAATATAACTGTCATCGTAACCTTAAGCGTGCGGACCCTACGGGTTCGAGAACAATGTAGACATGACCGAGACATGTCTCTGGTCAATAACCAATAGCGGGACCTGGATGCCCATATTGGCTCCTACATATTCTACGAAGATCTTTATCGGTCAGACCGCATAACAACATACGTTGTTCCCTTTGTCATCGGTATGTTACTTGCCCGAGATTCGATCGTCGGTATCCAATACCTAGTTCAATCTCGTTACCGGCAAGTCTCTTTACTCGTTCCGTAATACATCATCTCACAACTAACATATTAGTTGTAATGCTTGCAAGGCTTATGTGATGTGTATTACCGAGAGGGCCCAGAGATACCTCTCCGACAATCGGAGTGACAAATCCTAATCTCGAAATACGCCAACCCAACATCGACCATTGGAGACACCTGTAGTACTCCTTTATAATCACCCATTTACGTTGTGACGTTTGGTAGTACCCAAAGTGTTCCTCCGGTAAACGGGAGTTGCATAATCTCATAGTCATAGGAACATGTATAAGTCATGAAGAAAGCAATAGCAACATACTAAACGATCAGGTGCTAAGCTAATGGAATGGGTCATGTCAATCAGATCATTCTACTAATGATGTGACCTCGTTAATCAAATAACAACTCATTGTTCATGGTTAGGAAACATAACCATCTTTGATTAACGAGCTAGTCAAGTAGAGGCATACTAGTGACACTCTGTTTGTCTATGTATTCACACATGTATTATGTTTCCGGAAAATACAATTCTAGCATGAATAATAAACATTTATCATGATTATAAGGAAATAAATAATAACTTTATTATTGCCTCTAGGGCATATTTCCTTCAGTCTCCCACTTGCACTAGAGTCAATAATCTAGATTACACTGTAATGAATCTAACACCCATGGAGCTTTGGTGCTGATCATGTTTTGCTCGTGGAAGAGGCTTAGTCAACGGGTCTGCAACATTCAGATCCGTATGTATCTTGCAAATCTCTATGTCTCCCACCTGGACTAGATCCCGGATGGAGTTGAAGCGTCTCTTGATGTGTTTGGTCCTTTTGTGAAATCTGGATTCCTTTGCCAAGGCAATTGCACCAGTATTGTCACAAAAGATTTTCATTGGACCCGATGCACTAGGTATGACACCTAGATCGGATATGAACTCCTTCATCCAGACTCCTTCATTTGCTGCTTCCGAAGCAGCTATGTATTCCGCTTCACATGTAGATCCCGCTACGACGCTTTGTTTAGAACTGCACCAACTGACAGCTCCACCGTTTAATGTAAACACGTATCCGGTTTGCGATTTAGAATCGTCCGGATCAGTGTCAAAGCTTGCATCAACGTAACCTTTTACGATGAGCTCTTTGTCACTTCCATATACGAGAAACATATCCTTAGTCCTTTTCAGGTATTTCAGGATGTTCTTGACCGCTGTCCAGTGATCCATTCCTGGATTACTTTGGTACCTCCCTGCTAAACTTATAGCAAGGCACACATCAGGTCTGGTACACAGCATTGCATACATGATAGAGCCTATGGCTGATGCATAGGGAACATCTTTCATATTCTCTCTATCTTCTGCAGTGGTCGGGCATTGAGTCTTACTCAATTTCACACCTTGTAACACAGGCAAGAACCCTTTCTTTGCTTGATCCATTTTGAATTTCTTCAAAATTTTGTCAAGGTATGTGCTTTGTGAAAGTCCAATTAAGCGTCTTGATCTGTCTCTATAGATCTTAATGCCTAATATGTAAGCAGCTTCACCGAGGTCTTTCATTGAAAAACTTTTATTCAAGTATCCCTTTATGCTATCCAGAAATTCTATATCATTTCCAATCAGTAATATGTCATCCACATATAATATCAGAAATGCTACAGAGCTCCCACTCACTTTCTTGTAAATACAGGCTTCTCCAAAAGTCTGTATAAAACCAAATGCTTTGATCACACTATCAAAACGTTTATTCCAACTCCGAGAGGCTTGCACCAGTCCATAAATGGATCGCTGGAGCTTGCACACTTTGTTAGCTCCCTTTGGATCGACAAAACCTTCTGGTTGCATCATATACAACTCTTCTTCCAGGAATCCATTCAGGAATGCAGTTTTGACATCCATTTGCCAAATTTCATAATCATAAAATGCGGCAATTGCTAACATGATTCGGACGGACTTAAGCATCGCTACGGGTGAGAAGGTCTCATCGTAGTCAATTCCTTGAACTTGCCGAAAACCTTTTGCGACAAGTCGAGCTTTGTAGACAGTAACATTACCATCAGCGTCAGTCTTCTTCTTAAAGATCCATTTATTCTCAATCGCTTGCCGATCATCGGGCAAGTCAACCAAAGTCCATACTTTGTTCTCATACATGGATCCCATCTCAGATTTCATGGCTTCTAGCCACTTTGCGGAATCTGGGCTCACCATCGCTTCTTCATAGTTCGTAGGTTCATCATGATCTAGTAGCATGACCTCCAGAACAGGATTACCGTACCACTCTGGTGCGGATCTTACTCTGGTTGATCTACGAAGTTCAGTAGTATCTTGATCTGAAGTTTCATGATCATTATCATTGGCTTCCTCACTAACTGGTGTAGGTGTCACTGAAACAGTTTTCTGTGATGAACTACTTTCCAGTAAGGGAGCAGGTACAGTTACCTCGTCAAGTTCTACTTTCCTCCCACTCACTTCTTTCGAGAGAAACTCCTTCTCTAGAAATGATCCATTCTTAGCAACGAATGTTTTGCCTTCGGATCTGTGATAGAAGGTGTACCCAACAGTTTCCTTTGGGTATCCTATGAAGACACATTTCTCCGATTTGGGTTCGAGCTTATCAGGTTGAAGCTTTTTCACATAAGCATCGCAGCCCCAAACTTTAAGAAACGACAACTTTGGTTTCTTGCCAAACCACAGTTCATAAGGCGTCGTCTCAACGGATTTTGATGGTGCCCTATTTAACGTGAATGCGGCCGTCTCTAAAGCATAACCCCAAAATGATAGTGGTAAATCAGTAAGAGACATCATAGATCGTACCATATCTAATAAAGTACGATTACGACGTTCGGACACACCATTACGCTGTGGTGTTCCGGGTGGCGTGAGTTGCGAAACTATTCCACAGTTTTTCAAATGTACACCAAACTCGTAACTCAAATATTCTCCTCCACGATCAGATCGTAGAAACTTTATTTTCTTGTTACGATGATTTTCAACTTCACTCTGAAATTCTTTGAACTTTTCAAATGTTTCAGACTTATGCTTCATTAAGTAGATATATCCATATCTGCTCAAATCATCTGTGAAGGTGAGAAAATAACGATATCCGCCACGAGCCTCAATATTCATCGGACCACATACATCGGTATGTATGATTTCCAACAAATCTGTTGCTCTCTCCATAGTACCGGAGAACGGTGTTTTAGTCATCTTGCCCATGAGGCACGGTTCGCAAGTACCAAGTGATTCATAATCAAGTGGTTCCAAAAGTCCATTAGTATGGAGTTTCTTCATGCGTTTTACACCGATATGACCTAAACGACAGTGCCACAAATAAGTTGCACTTTCATTATCAACTCTGTATCTTTTGGTTTCAACATTATGAATATGTGTATTACTACTATCGAGATTTAGTAAGAATAGACCACTCTTCAAGGGTGCATGACCATAAAAGATATTACTCATATAAATAGAACAACCATTATTCTCTGATTTAAATGAATAACCGTCTCGCATTAAACAAGATCCAGATATAATGTTCATGCTCAACGCTGGCACCAAATAACAATTATTTAGGTCTAATATTAATCCCGAAGGTAGATGTAGAGGTAGCGTGCCGACCGCGATCACATCGACTTTGGAACCGTTTCCCACGCGCATCGTCACCTCGTCCTTTGCCAGTGCCCGCTTATTCTGTAGTCCCTGTTTCGAGTTGCAAATATTAGCAACAGAACCAGTATCAAATACCCAGGTGCTACTGCGAGCATTGGTAAGGTACACATCAATAACATGTATATCACATATACCTTTGTTCACCTTGCCATCCTTCTTATCCGCCAAATACTTGGGGCAGTTCCGCTTCCAGTGACCAGTCTGCTTGCAGTAGAAGCACTCAGTTTCAGGCTTAGGTCTAGACTTGGGTTTCTTCTCTTGAGCAGCAACTTGCTTGCCGTTCTTTTTGAAGTTCCCCTTTTTCTTCCCTTTGCCCTTTTTCTTGAAACTAGTGGTCTTGTTAACCATCAACACTTGATGCTCCTTCTTGATTTCTACCTCCGCAGCTTTCAGCATTGCGAAGAGCTCGGGAATAGTCTTGTTCATCCCTTGCATATTATAGTTCATCACGAAGCTCTTGTAGCTTGGTGGCAGTGATTGGAGAATTCTGTCAATGACGCAATCATCCGGAAGATTAACTCCCAATTGAATCAAGTGATTATTATACCCAGACATTTTGAGTATATGCTCACTGACAGAACTGTTCTCTTCCATCTTGCAGCTATAGAACTTATTGGAGACTTCATATCTCTCAATCCGGGCATTTGCTTGAAATATTAACTTCAACTCCTGGAACATCTCATATGCTCCATGACGTTCAAAACGTCGTTGAAGTCCCGATTCTAAGCCGTAAAGCATGGCACACTGAACTATCGAGTAGTCATCAGCTTTGCTCTGCCAGACGTTCATAACATCTGGCGTTGCTCCAGCAGCAGGCCTGGCACCCAGCGGTGCTTCCAGGACGTAATTCTTCTGTGCAGCAATGAGGATAATCCTCAAGTTACGGACCCAGTCCGTGTAATTGCTACCATCATCTTTCAACTTTGCTTTCTCAAGGAACGCATTAAAATTTAACGGAACAACAGCACGAGCCATCTATCTACAATCAACATAAACAAGCAAGATACTATCAGGGACTAAGTTCATGATAAATTTTAAGTTCAATTAATCATATTATTAAAGAACTCCCACTTAGATAGACATCCCTCTAATCCTCTAAGTGATCACGTGATCCAAATCAACTAAACCATGTCCGATCATCACGTGAGATGGAGTAGTTTCATCGGTGAACATCATTATGTTGATCATATCTACTATATGATTCACGCTCGACCTTTCGGTCTCCGTGTTCCGAGGCCATATCTGCATATGCTAGGCTCGTCAAGTTTAACCTGAGTATTCTGCGTGCGCAACTGTTTTGCACCCGTTGTATTTGAACGTAGAGCCTATCACACCCGATCATCACGTGGTGTCTCAGCACGAAGAACTTTTGCAACGGTGCATACTCAGGGAGAACACTTCTTGATAATTTAGTGAGAGATCATCTTATAATGCTACCGTCAATCAAAGCAAGATAAGATGCATAAAAAGATAAACATCACATGCAATCAATATAAGTGATATGATATGGCCATCATCATCTTGTGCTTGTGATCTCCATCTCCGAAGCACCGTCATGATCACCATCGTCACCGGCGCGACACCTTGATCTCCATCGTAGCATCGTTGTCGTCTCGCCAATCTTATGCTTCCACGACTATCACTACCGTTTAGTAATAAAGTAAAGCATTACATCGCGATTGCATTGCATACAATAAAGCGACAACCATATGGCTCCTGCCAGTTGCCGATAACTTGGTTACAAAACATGATCATCTCATACAATAAAATTCAGCATCATGCCTTGACCATATCACATCACAACATGCCCTGCAAAAACAAGTTAGACGTCCTCTACTTTGTTGTTGCATGTTTTACGTGGCTGCTACGGGCTTAAGTAAGAACCAATCTCACCTACGCATCAAAACCACAACGATAGTTTGTCAAATAGACTCCGTTTTAACCTTCGCAAGGACCGGGCGTAGCCATACTTGGTTCAACTAAAGTTGGAGAGGCAGTCGCCCGCAAGCCATCTCTGTGCAAAGCACGTCGAGGGAACCGGTCTCGCGTAAGCGTACGCGTAAGGTTGGTCCGGGTCGTCTCGTCCAACAATACCGCTGAACCAAAATATGACATGCTGGTAGGCAGTATGACTTGTATCGTCCACAACTCACTTGTGTTCTACTCGTGCATATAACATCAACATCATTAACCTAGGCTCTGATACCACTGTTGGGTTTCGTAGTAATTTCAAAAATTTCCTACGCGCACACAGGATCATGTGATGCATAGCAACGAGAGGAGAGTGTTGTCTACGTACCCAACGCAGACCGACTGCGGAAGCGATGACACGACGTAGAGGAAGTAGTCGTACGTCTTCACGATCCAACCGATCAAGCACCGAAACTACGGCACCTCCGAGTTCGAGCACACGTTCAGCTCGATGACGATCCCCGGACTCCGATCCAGCAAAGTGTCGGGGAAGAGTTCGTCAGCACGACGGCGTGGTGACGATCTTGATGAACTACAGCAGCAGGGCTTCGCCTAAACTCCGCTACAGTATTATCGAGGAATATGGTGGCAGGGGGCACCGCACACGGCTAAGGAATCGATCACGTGGATCAACTTGTGTCAACTTGTGTGTTTAGAGGTGCCCCTGCCTCAGTATATAAAGGAGGAGAGGAGGGGAGGCTGGCCGGCCAAAGAGGGAGGCGCAGGAGAGTCCTACTCCCTCTGGGAGTAGGATTCCTCCCCCCAATCCTAGTCCAACTAGGATTCCTCGGAGGGGAAGGGAGAGAGGGGGGCCGGCCACCTTCTCCTAGTCCTAATAGGACTAGGGGAGGGGGAAGAGGCGCAGCCACCTTGGGCTGCCCCTTTCTCCTTTCCACTAAGGCCCATGAAGGCCCATATGGCTCCCGGGGGGTTCCGGTAACCTCCCGGTAACCCGGTAAAATCCCGATTTCACCCGGAACACTTCCGATGTCCAAACATAGGCTTCCAATATATCAATCTTTACGTCTCGACCATTTCGAGACTCCTCGTCATGTCCGTGATCACATCCGGGACTCCGAACAACCTTCGGTACATCAAAATGCATAAACTCATAATATAACTGTCATCGTAACCTTAAGCGTGCGGACCCTACGGGTTCGAGAACAATGTAGACATGACCGAGACATGTCTCTGGTCAATAACCAATAGCGGGACCTGGATGCCCATATTGGCTCCTACATATTCTACGAAGATCTTTATCGGTCAGACCGCATAACAACATACGTTGTTCCCTTTGTCATCGGTATGTTACTTGCCCGAGATTCGATCGTCGGTATCCAATACCTAGTTCAATCTCGTTACCGGCAAGTCTCTTTACTCGTTCCGTAATACATCATCTCACAACTAACATATTAGTTGTAATGCTTGCAAGGCTTATGTGATGTGTATTACCGAGAGGGCCCAGAGATACCTCTCCGACAATCGGAGTGACAAATCCTAATCTCGAAATACGCCAACCCAACATCGACCATTGGAGACACCTGTAGTACTCCTTTATAATCACCCATTTACGTTGTGACGTTTGGTAGTACCCAAAGTGTTCCTCCGGTAAACGGGAGTTGCATAATCTCATAGTCATAGGAACATGTATAAGTCATGAAGAAAGCAATAGCAACATACTAAACGATCAGGTGCTAAGCTAATGGAATGGGTCATGTCAATCAGATCATTCTACTAATGATGTGACCTCGTTAATCAAATAACAACTCATTGTTCATGGTTAGGAAACATAACCATCTTTGATTAACGAGCTAGTCAAGTAGAGGCATACTAGTGACACTCTGTTTGTCTATGTATTCACACATGTATTATGTTTCCGGAAAATACAATTCTAGCATGAATAATAAACATTTATCATGATTATAAGGAAATAAATAATAACTTTATTATTGCCTCTAGGGCATATTTCCTTCAGTGACGCCTTTGGTCCGGGATTTGTCTTCTTCACAGGTGGTGTCATGACAACATTCACCGGAAGATTTTCAAGACAGCTTTTGGGAACCCAGATCTTCTTCATTGGCGGTCCATTCCTGCAGTTAGTACCAATAAACCTGGCAAACACTTCACCATTCTGATTTTTGAACAATTTATAGTTTGCATCAAGGGATTCATCAATGATAATGGGATTAGCACAGGTAAAGCCAGATAAAGTAGATGGATCCACTGAAGGTTCCTTTGCGGCAACCCATGTGGTTTTGGGATACTGCTCAGGCTTCCAGTAGGAGCCATCAGCATTCATTTTCCTCTCGAACCCAACACCCTCTTTCCTAGGGTTTCAGTTCAGAATCTGCTTTTTGAGGACATCACAGAGTGTCTGATGTCCCTTCAAACTTTTGTACATCCCTGTTTTAAGCAATGTCTTCAACCTAGCATTTTCATCAGCAATAGCAGTGGTATCCTCCGCAGAGGGGTTAGTTACCACTTTAGTTGTTGAAGACAGAGCAACAGTAGTAGCAGTGGAAGATTCAGCAACAGAGGCAGCGTTATCACGCTCAATGCATTTCAAGCAAGGTGGTTCAAATCCTTCCTGAGCGGAACTGATTTGTTGAGCGAGTAATGAATCGTGCTTCTTCAGAAGAACTTCATAATCCACTCTTACCTTTTCAAGATCTTGATCTCTTTGAAGACATTCAGAAGAAAGTTTCACATGATCAGATAAGAGAGCATTATGCTGATCTTGAAGGGCGTCAAACTTGGAATGAAGTCTCTGAAGACTATCAACCAAAGCTTTTGACTGATCCATTTCTTCGCCCAACATATCATCGCTCTTACTAAGCATGTTTTGAATCTTTTCCAAATCTCTTTGTTGTTTAGTGGCAAGGGAAGTAAGTTTGACATAGCTGGGGCCAAATTCATCACCTGATTCATCATCACTAGTTTCAGAAAGATAGCATTCAGTTACCTTGGCACCCCCTGCCATAAGGCATGGTAAAGATGAAGACGGTTCAGGTGGAAAGGTCATCTCTTTAAGAGACTCCTTGTAGTCATCAAGCCAAGGATCATGATGATTAAGATGACTATCATAGACCTCAGCAAGTCGGTCCCAGATTAGCTTCGCGTGATTGAGGTGCATGACGTTCCTGAACTGATTTCGGGACAGGCAGGAGCAGGTGACATCCTTTGCAGTGAGGTTTAGTAGAGTATACTTACGAATGTCATCAGTCTCTGCCATCTTGCATAGATCGGTGAGACCAATCTCGGTGACGGTCCACAGTTCACTGTCCATAGCCATGAGTCGCTTCTTCATCATGGCTTTCCACCGGGGATACTCATGACCGTCAAAGGTGGGGCAAGATACATTCCTCAATCCTGCAGTCGACATAGCTAAACTCCAGGTGGTTAAACCGAATCACACAGAACAAGGGAGTACCTTGCTCTGATACCAATTGAAAGTGCTAGTTATCGACTAGAGGGGGGGTGAATAGGCGATTTTTATGAAAGTCTTCAAAACATGGAAGTTTCGAAGACAAACAATATAAACAACCTAATAGATATGCAGCGGAAGATAAACTACAACAAGCAAGCCATAATCAAGTATGCAATAGCATTAACGTTCGAAGATTAATAGCAGCTAGGTAGTAGGATCAGGATGGAAGATAGTATGAAGCCAATCAACAATAGTAGTCAAGCAATAAAGTCAATCAGATAAGACTATAAGCAATGACTTCACGAAGACAAACTCAAGTAAAGGAGGGAAGAGATAGAACCAGTTGCTTGTTGAAGACACATGATTTGTTGGACCAGTTCCAGTTGCTGTGACAACTGTACGTCTGGTTAGGGAGGCTGAGATTCAACTCAGAAGACTGTGTCTTCACCTTATTCCCCGTGAGATAAGGACACCCAGTCCTCGCCCAATCACTCTGGTAAGTCTTCAAGGTAGACTTCCAAACCTTCACAGACTCCGTTCACCCGGCAATCCACAATGACTCTTGGATGCTCAGAACGAGACGCCTAACCGGCTGGAGGATACACAGTCCTCAAGTGTAATAAGTCTTCAGGTCACACAGACAGAAAGACTTCAGTGATGCCTAACACTCTTTGGCTCTGGGTGTTTGGGCTTTGTCCTCGCAAGGATTTCTCTCTCTCAAATGCTTCGAGGTGGGTTGCTCTCAAATGACAAAAGCCGTATCTTAACTCTGAGCAGCCACCAACTTATGGTGTAGGGGGTGGGCTATTTATAGCCACTAGGCAACCCGACCTGATTTGTCCGAAATGACCCTGGGTCACTAAGGAACTGACACGTGTTCCAACGGTCAGATTTCAAACACACACGACAACTTTACTTAGGCTACAAGTAAAGCTGACTCATCCAACTCTGGATAAGATTTGCTCTCATTGTCTTCGCTCGAAGACATAGGATTTGGGTTGAGCATCACTTCAGTCACTCTGACTTAGTCCACTTGGACCCCACTTAACAGTACGGTGGTTCCTATGACTCAACAAAGAAGAAAAGGAAACAACGAAACCACACAGTCTTCGCGCTTCATAGTCTTCACACAATGTCTTCTCATGTCATAGACTTCAATATGAATATCTTCTCATACCACCATTGTCTTCAATGTCTTCATACATTTTTAGGGGTCATCTCCGGTAGGAAAACCGAATCAATGAGGGACACTACCTGCATTATCCTGCAATTCTCACAAACGCATTAGTCTCTCAACCAACTTTGTCGTCAATACTCCAAAACCAACTAGGGGTGGCACTAGATGCACTTACACATACAAACTTGTGCTCTAGGGGGGACACCTTCCTTCTCCCAACTGTGTAAAACTTCATTAAAATCGCCCATACATAGCCATGGTTTATTATTTTGGTGCTTCAGGGTACGCAGCAAACGCCAAGTGTTTTCCTTCTCATCTACCTTCGACTCTCCATAGATTCTGGTAAACCGCCACACAAATCCATCCGGTTCAGTGATCTCCGCGTCAATGTGGTAGCGGGACATGAACCCAATCAGCTTCAGATTGATCTCGTTCTTCCAAAACAAAGCCAACCCGCCAATCTGGCCTTCGCAGTCCTTGACAAGCATGTTAGTCATTCCCATCTTCCATCGCAACCACTCCATCCTTGCACGTACTAACTTTGTTTCTGACAAGAAAAGTACGTCGGGGTCCTCCTTCTTCTGGAGCTCCAGAAGACTTCGAATTGCCGGGCCATTCCCCAAACCCCGACAATTCCAAGAATGAGCTTCATAGGGTCTCGCAGGGCTGTTCCGACAGCCCCGCTTTAACATTTTCTTTCTCATTGTATCCCTCAGACCTCCTCTTCTTCGGGTGACACCCCTTCCAGCATCTCAATATCTGTCGGGGCTCCCTCCCTCTTGCCACCTGCGTGCATCCCTAACTGTGTATTATCACCCACATGTTTTCGCTCCTTCCTCCTGAAACCCCTTCCCTCCTTACCCCTACTCCTCCCTCTCTCGCTAGAGACATCATCCTTTTTAGCCTTCTCGTGCCCTGTCTCACCAGCATGCAGTGTCCCCTTTTGCTTCTCCTGGGAACCCCTATGTACTCCTCTTGGTTCGCCCTTTTCGTCATACCCTTTCTCATCCGTCACCACCACCCGTACCTGGTTGATGGGGTTTGTTTCCTCAAGTCCCTCTCCATTGTAGATCAATTGTTTCCTGCTCTTACCGAAGAGCTCACCATCTTGGTCCTCCCTCGATGCACCCCTGTTCTTTAGAGGACTTGTCACCTCCTCCCCATCTTCCCCCTTGTCCTGCCTGATCTTGTCCTCTGATCTTTCGGACGATTTCTTCCAAGAGGGCGCATTGCTGCCACTTTTATGCCGCTGCTTGTCCAACCCATTCTCCTTCTGGATGAAAACCCCCCATAGTCGGCCCCTCCTCTTCTTCTCTCCTCATAACCATGACTTGTCTCCAGAACATACCTCATCCATCGCCCATACTCAGCAACTTCCCCTTTTTCAGTTTCCTTTTACACTCTCGGTCGGTGTGACCTTGATGCCGCACGTGTAGCAGAAGTCGGGCAAGAATTCGTATTGGAAATAGCACATTTTCCTCTCTTCTTCCTCCTTCCCTCTCCTTTCATTTACTATTGCATCTCCATCTATATCCTCATCTACCTCCAGATATAAGCCCCTCATAAGGGGTTCAGCCACCCTTATCCGCACCTTCACCCAAAGGCACTGCCCTAGGGTAGTCCCATCCTCTCCCGTGTCAACCTCCACTAGGTCTCCGATTTTCTCAGCAATGTCCTCTGCCAGCTCCTTGCACATCATTCCCAAAGGCACATTGAAGATCCTAACCCATATTGGCACTTTTTCAAATGTATACTCATCAATCGTTTTTGCTGGATCGAAGTCTACCATTACCAACAGATCCTTTCCAAATGTCCACGGACCATTTTCTATCGCCTTTCTCTTCCCTTCCTCCTGCTGAAACAGAAATAGGAATCTGTCCCCCCATCTCCCTCACCTCAAGCCTGCTCAATGGGCACCAGGCCCTCTTCAGCGCGACCTCCATACCCGTCACATAGCCTGGTTTGTCCGACATGAGCTTCCCCACTGCCTTCGCTGCCCCCCTACCTGCTGTTGCCCTTGTTGCTGCGTCCTTCTCCATCCAACCTAAACCCCCTTCTTCTCTGCTTCAGACAGATTCATCTTCTTGAGCATTCCTTCCACGCCTTCCATGACTACCCGGACTCAAGCTCCTTGAATCGCCCCGATCTAGGAAGAAATTATTTTCGATCCGATGCCCCAGCCACACCGGGAAGTATTTTGGGTGTATTTGGATGGAAACAGTGGAGAGAAACGCTCCTGGGAGACTGAGAAAGGAAGCCCCCCGCCCGCGAGATCGGCGAGAGGGAGATCCAGGGGCGGGTGAGAAGCTCCAGAGGACCCCAAGGCGGCGGGGGGGGGGGGACAGGGACAGGGGCCGAATCACCTCAGGATCGCCAGAGAGGAAAACCTAGCCGTCACGAGCGGACGGACCTATGTTGCTATGGGTAAGAAGAAACTTTGAAACCATACCAAACAGAACTAAAGGATGACGAAGAAGACTTGGTAGAGGACCCTTTCACTCATGTGCGTACGGATTTAGCTTATCGATTATTATTCACTTCACCGGTTGTGAATTACCGATGAAATCCTACTTTGGATTTCCATCATTATCTAGTGAATAACTGAGCTCAGTGAAGATTAGAATCCATCAAAAGAATGTGGTTGGCAGCTGTCACAATTAATCACTTGTCCATGGACGGGACTTGCCTGCTCCCCCGGCGTGTACCCATCCGTGCTCCCGTGTACGTGGCTTGTTCTGATTGGAACAAAATAAGGCCCACCCCCACCCTCTTAAAATCAGGGGGGAGATGATTAGATTAGAAAGAGAAAAGGAAAAAAAGACAGCCGTAGGATGAAGTGGAAACACGGACGGGAGCATGGGAAGGAAGCAGGCAAGCTGGATCCCTTGTCCATATAGCCAAACTTGATGGGACCTACTAATTAGTGGTTGCAGGTCACACATTACATATACTTGTAATAAGAAGGATATTCTATTGTAGTATACAGAATTAGTGGTTGCAGGTCACACATTACATATACTTGTGATAAGAAGGATATTTTATTGTAGTATACAGAAATACCTCACCGATCTCCAACTTATTGTCGGTCTAGATTCCATCCTCGATTAGCTCCAGGTCCCAACGCGGCATTTCCATGATAAGAACAAAAATATAGGCTAACTAGGTTGAGTGTGATATGTAGCCCAAAAGACCAAGGAGGAAGGTCCTTGATATAAAATAATACTAGTTACTTACTACCAATCAAGTTATTATTTAAGATGTTAAATGAAGATGGTGTGTAGCAAGAGATAAGTGCCTCCATCCAAACTTGATTCTCCTTTTTAGAAAGACCTGATGAGGGTTAAAAAAGAGTTCTTTTAGTAGGAGGGAGATGCCTGCTGGAGAACGCCACTCTAGGTCAAGAATAACGTTCTTTTTAGTACATACTCCCTCCATTTCATAATGTAGTGTGTCCGTGTTTTTCGAGTTTCAAGTTTGATCGTAAATTTAAGCAACAAGACAGATTGCGGTGTGAGCAAAAATCATGGAGTACCTGAATTCGTATTTTTGATATGAATTCAGTGGTATAATTTTTTCTCCCGCCACAATCGGTCTCGTTGATTAAATTTACAGTCAAACTTGATTCTCGGAAAGCGCGGGTGCACTACATTGTGAAGCAGAGTGAGTATTATATATCTAGGGCTCCACTGGATATTAGTTTTGGGCTGACTCTGACGGGATATAAATGGATGGACTGGTTAGGTTTTGTTGATGAAAACAAATCTAACAGGGAACTACTCATATGTATTCCGACGAAATTTGCATATCTCTGGGTTTTTCTTCGTCAAATCGATGTATCATGGCAAATGTTTTTTTAGGTAAAACAAAACTTTATAATTTAATGGTGCTCGGGTAAATCGCCCAAGGCACACACAGCTACTTGGGATGGTTCAGTAATGACCCAGCCAATGCTATCATTTGGCTAACACAAACGACCAATTTTAGCTAACTTCTCATGGGCTGCAGAATTTGCACCACGATGACACAAGGTCACACGCTGCTTGAAGAAGCACATTTTTAACTCGGTACTTGATGTCCTCGATGCATGATCGATTCATCTTAGGCCAACTCCACCGCTCGATCCCATCCCGTCCGGCACCGTCCGTTTGAGGTAAAATAAACAAATCGAGCGGCCCAGCGCGCGACGGCCCGGACCCATTTTGTCCGTTTTGTTTCCGGACCGACCCATTTCGAGAACAAACATGCGCCGGATTTGGGTCGCGGCGGGCGGCAAACGGACGCGCGCTCGTCCGCGTCGGGGCCGCGTGGCAGGCGGCCACCTACCTTCCACTGCCCGACATAAATGCGCACGGGTGGTCGACCCCGCCTGTCATCCGCCCAGAGAACGGTCGCTTTCCCTCTTAAATGGGAAAGCCGTGGACCGGCTGTCGTCCACACTCCCCAGTCGGGCCCTTCCCGCCTCCTTGAGACCAACACCCCAAACCCTAGCCTTCTTCCCGTCCCCGATCTCACCGGCCGTCCACCTCGCAGCCGCCATGGGCTTCTGGAACCACGGCCGCAAGGGGAAGCACGACCGCGAGGCGTCGTCATCGTCGGGCAGCCGCCGCGGCTCCGTGAAGGAGGAGCCCACATCACCGCCACCGCGTTGGACCCCCGCGCCTGCCCCGTTCACCATCGGCCCTACAGCCGGCGGCGCACGCGGCCGGCAGTACATCACGACGGATGTATGCCGCCGTTATTGGGAGATGAGGACGCCGGTCCCGTGGAGCGACGTGCACCTCCCCAATAACCGACACCTCTCTGCCGACCGGGTCCCGATCCCGCCGGTGCCGCAGAGCGGCCGTGCGCGCCGCGAGGAGATACAGTGCCGCCGCCGCCTCCTCCCCAATGACATGTACTACGACGGCAGGTACGCCCCCGACTCACCGCTCTGGGACACGTGGCTCTAGGACGCGCACCGTTCTTCGCTAGCACGTCGACGGGGCCGCGACGGGCACGTCTAGAGCACGCATCGCGTGCTCCCCAGGAGCGCAGGCGTATGCGGGTGCGCGACCTCACGCCCACGCCGTCACCTTCACCCTCTTTGTCGCCACCACCACCTCCTCGCATGACAGCGAAGGAGGAGGCCCGTCTCATGGCGCGTGTCGTGGATGACTCCATGTTGACGCACGACGAGCCCCAATGGGAGGGCCTCGAGGAGATGATGGCCCTCTCTGCGGCCGGCGACGTCGCCATCCCTGAGCTGGACATGGTGGCTGTGGAGGAGGCGATGGAGGAGGAGCCGGTGGCTGCGTTCCACCCGGCCCTGATGGGCCAGCAGTGGAGCTGCTCGTGCACCGCGCCTGAGATGGCCGACGCCGTGGGGGGCGTGAACTGGTGCCCCATGCCGCCGCGGTTACCGGAGGGGGACGCGTCGCCACGGGAGGAGGTGGTGCAGGCCCCCGCCTTCCAGCCCGCCCCCGCGTACCACAGACCGCTGGCCCACCTCTGGACGCCGCCGGAGTATGTGGACCTCGTTAGCGACGACGACGACACCGGCGGCCACTGAAGACGACGATGGAGACGGCCACAGCAGGAGTGTGCGGGCGCTGTTTTTTATTTTGTTTTTATGTTAATTAGGGCACTGGACCGTTAAATGAACCGTGAAACTGGGTCGTTTTGTGGCCGTGACCCCTAACTATGTTTTATGTTTTTTAACTGCGTTTATTTACTTCTTTTAGTCATTTTATTTAAGTTTTTCTGTTTTTTTAATCACGTCCAGCACGGACATGATTTGGGGAGCGGTCGCACGGTGGAGAGTTAATTGCACAGAAGTACCACAATTGAGGAATTGGACGCCGCCGGAGTATGTGGACCTCGTTAGCGACGACGACGACACCGGCGGCCACTGGAGACGACGATGGAGACGGCCACAGCAGGAGTGTGCGGGCGGTGTTTTTTATTTTGTTTTTATGTTAATTAGGGCACTGGACCGTTAAATGAACCGTGAAACTGGATCGTTTTGTGGCCGTGACCCCTAACTATGTTTTATGTTTTTGCCCGAGGGAATGTAGCGGCGACCACTACACCACGACACTCCAGTTGATAAAGTAGACGCTTGAACAATTTTATACTATACGAAGGAAACCATTTTTGTTGCTGGATAACTGTTTCGTTTTTTTAATGCTTTTTTTGTTTTGTATTTCTTTTATCTTTTAAGACACGTTCTGGTCTTCTTCCAGTTTTCATTTTTTTAACTTTTGCGCATCTCTTTTATATATATGTTTTGTAATAAATGGTATAGATTATTTCAATACTTTTGACATTTTTAAAATTTACACCAAACTTTTTTCTATGAGGCATTTTTTCAGATATTGTATATTAAAAAAATGCAATTTATATAACAAAATTGTTCATTGTATATTATACAATTGTTCATATATTATTCAGTATAAATAATTTCAGTGTGTATAACAAGCTGTTCGTATATTATACAATAGTGTTCAGTATGTATTTATAAAATAATTTTCAGTGTGTATTTACAAAAAATATCGCATAATAAATAGTTTAGTATAAATTTAAAATATGTCAAGTACTGAGAAAATGTTCATCGTTTACTACAAAACCTATATAAAAAAGAAATGTGCGTAAATAACAGAAATGGAAAACCAGAAGAATACCCAAGATCTAAAAAGATAAAAGAGAATTAAAAATGATTTTACACAATAATGTTTTAATACATGTCGAACCTTTTTTGAAATGTACATGTATTGAGCTGAAACTGATGCATGGGACACACCTGTCAGGGGCCACATTTCAAAAAAGGCGTCAATTATCAGTGTGTACATTTCAAAACCTATATAGAAAAGAAATACGAAAACCTATATATAAAAGAGATGCACAAAAGTTTTTAAAAGGAAAACCGGAAGAAGGCCAGGACTTGTCTTAAAAGATAAAAGAATTACGAAACAAAAAAACGCATTAAAAAAACGAAACAGTTGTTCGGCAACAAAAATGGTTTCTAATGTATAATATAAAAACTTGTAAGCATCAACTTTATCTAAACTATTGGCGTGGCGCGGTGGTCACCTGGGCTTTCCCTCGGGCAACCCGTCGCGGGTTCGAAACCTCACAGTCGCGCGTTATTTGTTTTTGTTGCAGGTTTTGAGTTTTTTCCGCAAACGAGGCCCTTTGTGTGATTAAATATAAGCCGAGGGGTTTTTCTGTAAAAGAAGACGTCACGTCAGCCCCTGGCAGGCGGGCCCTGCTGTCAGTTTCTCCGTTAATACGAGTTTATATGCCGTTTAGTCCGTTCTGCAACGCTGCGCCCCAAAGTTGGTACTGACACGTAAAAATTACCAAACTTGGTATCAATCTGCTTCCAATGCCCCAATTGTGGTACTTCTGCGTAATTAACTCCACGGTGGACGCACGCACGATCCAACGGATAGAAGTGGACATAGACGAACCTATTGCCATCCCAAAGAGACAAAACCCGACCAAACCGGACGTCCGTTTGGGGTCACGCGGTGAAGTTGGCCTTACACATTATGTTTCGTGTGTCATGGCTTTTTGTTGTTGTTGAGGGGCGTGTGTCATGGCTTGGGAGCGCACCCGAAGCCATGGACCATGGTAGCCGATGAAGTTCTAGAAAAAGATTCAACAGATCTTGCAATCTTGTAGCTTGACTGACCCAACTAAAAATAAAACTTGACTAACCGGAGATGTCAATCACCACAAACCACATAAGCTATACCACACCCGCCAAGTACACACAGCACTACCATTGTAGGAGTATCACAGTATATGGGTACTCGCTCATTGGCTTAGCAGGTCGATGAACTTGTTGAAATTCTTGTGCGACGAGCCGCCGTCGGCGATGCACTCGGACGCCGCGTCCTTGAGCCAGGACGCCCTCTTCCTGATCCCCGCGTCGCCGATGACCCCCTCCACCTTGCTCCTCACCTCCTCCTTGGCCACGATGCCGTCCTCGCCGGGGGACACGGCGAGGCCGGTCCTCCACACGTCGGTGACGTAGCTCCGGTCCAGGAACTGCTCGCAGAAGTAGGGCCAGCACAGGACCGGCACGCCGTTCCTTGCCGCCTCCATCGTCGAGTTCCACCCGCAGTGCGACACGAAGCACGCCACCGCCCGGTGCGCCAAGACCTGCCGGAACCAAACAGACTCACACGTTACGGCACTGCGCAGCTCGTCAAGTGACACGGACGAGCGTGGCGGTTTGTGGGTTTGGCCTGACCTGCTGCTGGGAGCACCAGCTGACGATCATGCCGGTGCCGGCGACGCGCTGCTGGAACTCGGCGAGCCACGCCTTGCTCAGGCCGGGGGTGAAGTCCGGGCGCACCACCCACAGGAACGGCCGGCCGGTGAGCTCCAGCCCCTCGGCCAGCTCCTGGAACTGGCGCGGGTCGAAGATGGCCATGCTGCCGAAGGCCACGTAGACGACGGAGCCGTCGGGCCGCGCGTTGAGCCATTTCAGGCACCTCGCGTCCTCCGGCAGGAAGTTGCCCACGGGCTTCTGGAACTCCCCGTCGGCGAAGAGCGGGCCGACGGGCAGGATGTTGGGGAAGAGCTTGAACGCGCCGGCCTCCGCCTCGTGGAACGAGTTGCACACGGTCATCTCCGCGAGGTCGTTGAACTTGTTGTTGCGGCACACGAGATCGAAGATGATGTGCTGCCCTTCGGGGGCGCCGGCGTTGTTCCACGACATCAGCGACGTGTGCAGCGGCGGCATCCCCGGGGCCAGCTGCAGCGTCTCCTGCCGCTCCGGCCACCCTACAGTACACGGTATTCAATCCCGCCGGGCCGGACAGCCGGTGAATAAATCGATCAGTCCACGGAAGGAGAAGCGCACATACCCTTGTCGTTGAGGACGCCGTCCTGAATGAGCTGGGGGATCTTGAGCATGATGGCGAGGCACGCCGCGGAGGCCGGCCAGAAGGAGGCGACCCGGATGCCGAGCCTCTTGGCGACCTCGAAGGACCAGCCCATGTTGACGTCGCCGACGAGCCACTTCACCCTGGGCCGTCCCGCGTCCTCCATCTCCCCCACGAGCCTCTCCAGGTACCCCGGCATGTGGCGCGAGTAGGCGTCGATGAGCTTGTTGAGGTCCTTGCGGTCCTCGTCGCCGGCCAGCCCGTCCGGGATGGAGGCGAGGTGGATGCCGCGCAGCGCTGCGCCGCCGTCCGGCGCCATGGCGGCGAGGACGAGCGCGTGGTCCACGTCGGTGTTGACGAAGGTGACCTCGAAGCCGTGGTCGACGAGGCGGTGCGAGAGCTCCATGAGCGGCACGACGTGGCCCTGGCACGGCATGGGCAGCACCATCACGTGGCCCCTCGCCATGGCTTAGCCTCTCCCTCTCCGCAGTCCGCGCGCACGGCAGCAGCAGCAGTAGAAAGACGCTGGGAGATGCGAACGCAGTAGAGTGTGTATGTGGCAAGCTGGCGATCACCGGCCGCACACCACAGCCTTATGTGCAAGAACTCCGATAGTGGGGGACAGAAGCTTCCTGCGAAAACTCCGTGGCTTATCTCGGCCGTGAGGTCTGTTGACTGCGTCCTGCAGCATGAAGCCAAACAGTCATTCAAAGCTACAATCAGTCGCTTCTGCACAGTGCAATAATGCATGCTTGGCGCCTCCTACCAGTAAGACAAAGAAGAGGCAGAGCTGCCGCTGATGAAGGTGGCGGTCGCAAGGAGTTTGCTATTTTAATTGGTCAGCGAACCTCTTGTATTTTTTATCATAATATACATATCCAACGACTGATCTGGCCGGTGGAATTCTAACGCCGGCGAACTGCAGTTGAAGAGTATTTTTCTTAAACGGCAGCAGGGTTTATTAAACAGCGCTAGTGCAGACTTTACGCGCCAACAAACTTCAGCGCTTTTTCTGTAACCAGGCAGCATGCACCACGGCATAAAACGGATCTTCAGAATTCGAAATCACACCCTGACCAGCCACATTTCCTAGCCAAAAACCAGACTGGCTTGCCAGACACGAGCGTCGATACATGCGACAAGGGAACGATAAAAAGATACATACGACAAGGGAACGATAGTGAACTCTCTTCAAGAAATGCACAAACAGATCCAGATCTTGGGGAGTGTGGATCTGCGACGCATGCGCACGCAGGCAGGCGTTGAAAACGCCGAGAGCGACAAGGGAGCGATCGGCCAACCAAGCGCCGCGATCATGTGCCGAGTCCAAGCAACTGCCCAGTGCCGTCGCCACGGGTTCTCGCCATCTCATCTGTCTGTCTCCGCGCCATTGGGGGAGAAATATCATATGCGCAGCTACAAATCGGGCAAGATTTTCTTTGGACCAACCGCCGATCGGTCGTGGCTGCATACACGTACAGCGAGTGAGATAATGAAAGTGATTGCAACTCCAAAACACTCAGACGCCAATGAAGCACCATCTTGACTCTTGAGGGTGGATGATACAAAGAAAGCGATTGCAACTTCAAAATACTACTACACGCCAAGGAAGCAAAGACTTGAAGCTCGTGGCTAATTTGCAACACGACCTGGCTATAAATATGCTACGCTACCAGTAAACGATGTCAACTTTATTGAAGTTATTTTGGACTGGTGGTCTGCCTTGTGCGGTTCAGCATGCCGAAGACTACGTTGGAGCCGATCTCTTGTAAAATAGAGGAGTAAACCTTAGTGGAGTATATATTTACTTCACTAAATTTCGGTGGGAGCTAACCAATCCCCTAAATACAACGGAGTATATTTTTGTTCTAACTTATGCAATTCCAGTTTACATTGCAACTACATATTAACACACATATAGAAACTAAACATAAATATGAATGTTTAAGTAAATCACGATTTTTTTTTGGAAATGGAGGCGTGCCCCGGGCCTCTGCATCATGATGATGCATGCGGTCATCTTATTAACAATCCAGAATCGTTATAAAAGTCTTACAGCTCACAAAAACAAAGCAGAAAAGAGTATCAAAAAAAGGAAAAGTACATGCGACCCACGTCAACCAGCACAATGAAGATAAAAAGATAAGCTCTCTAGACTCCTATCCTGTTATGCAAGCGCCATCCGAACCGGTTAAAGATAACCCGAGCTACCATCTCCCATTGGTTGCACCCAGTAACCAAAGGCTCCCTGGAGTGCATATGAGTGAGTAAGGACCACATACGGATCCAAGCTGTAGCTCTGAAGATAACCTGCAAAAAAGTTAAAGTGTGTTGTCTGTTAAAAATTATATCATTCCTGCAGTTCCATATAGCCCATAATAGCGCACATATTCCAATCCGAATACGAGCCGCGGTAATCTGCTTCACCCCAACTAACCACGTCCCAAACAAAGACGCAATATCAACTGGAGGATTAATATTAAAAGCTATATGAATCGTTCTCCAAAGTAACTTGGCAAGTGGGCATTCAAGAAATAAGTGTTGTATTGTTTCATCATGATCACAAGAACAGCACCGCGAAGAACCTACCCATCGCCTCTTAATTAAGTTGTCCTTTGTGAGTATCACTTGCTTGTGAACAAACCACATGAATATTTTAATACGCAAAGGAATCTTAACTTTTCAAATGTGCAGCGACCGTGATGGGGGCCAGAGTTAATGAGATCCATATAAAAAGATTTCACCGTAAACCTCATGTTCGTAGTTAAATTCCATTGTATTGAATCCGGCTGATCGGAGAGTTGAACTTCTATCAATCTCCGAACCAGGTGCATCCAGGCGGTCCATCTCTCACCAACTAACACTCGTCTGAATTGAATGTTCAAGGGAATTGTTTGAAGGACGGTACCCACGTAATCCTCTTTACGTTGCACAATATTATAGAGTGTAGGATATTGGATGGCCAAGGGCGTCTCTCCTAGCCACGTGTCTTCCCAAAATCTTGTTGACATGCCATTGCCAACCAAGAAATTGACGCTACGAAAGAATAAGTCCTTCGTGCGCATAAGTCCCTTCCAGAACGGCGAATCAGTCGGTCTCATGGTAACCTGGGCTAGCATTTTCGAATGCAGATACTTATTACGCAAGATAGACCACATACCCTCCGGCTCAGTCTCTAGTCTGTAAAGTCATTTGCTCATAAGACATTTGTTCTTGATTTCTAAGTTTTCAATGCCGAGACCCCCTTGGTCTTTAGGTCGGCAAATGATATCCCATCGCGCGAGACGGTATTTCCGCTTGGCCTCATCAGACTGCCAAAAGAAGCGTGATCTAAAGAAATCAAGACGCTTGCGAACTCCTTTCGGAACTTCGAAGAACGACAGAAGGAACATCGACATACTAGTCAGTACTGAGTTAATCAGGACCAGCCGACCTCCATATGACATAAGCTTACCCTTCCAGCAGCTAAGTTTTTTTTTCAATTCGTTCTTCAATACATTTCCAATCTTTATTGGAGAGTTTACGGTGATGGATCGATATACCCAAGTAATTGAATGGTAAGGCACCTGCCTCGCACCCAAACAGTTGTCTGTATTTGTGTTCCTCGTCTTTGGCCTTCCCAAAGCAGAACACCTCGCTCTTATGAAAATTGATTTTTAATCCAGACAATTGTTCGAAGAGACATAAGATAAATTTCATATTACGTGCCTTAGCCATATCATGTTCCATGAAGAGAATAGTGTCATCAGCATATTGTAGAATGGAAACCCCTCCATCGACAAGATGAGGAACTATACCCTCTACGTGGCCATGCTGCTTGGCCCTGCCAATAATGACGGCCAGCATATCTGCCACAATATTGAACAGAAGAGGAGACATGGAATCCCCTTGTCGTAACCCTTATGTGTCTGGAAATAGTGACCGATGTCGTCGTTCACCTTGATTCCTACACTACCTTTCTGGACTTGGGTATCAACTTGCTTCCTCCAAGTTTCAGTAAAACCATTCATGCGCATTGCTTGTTGAATGAAATGCCATTTTACTTTATCGTACGCCTTCTCAAAGTCCACTTTGAAAATAACCCGATCTAGTTTTTTTGAGTGGATCTCATGAAGCGTTTCATGTAGAACGACCACCCCTTCCAGTATGTGTCATCCCGGCATGAACGCTGTCTGGTACGGTTGGATCATCGAATGAGCAATTTGTGTCAATCTATTAGTTCCTACCTTTGTGAATATTTTGAAACTCACATTCAGCAGGCAAATGGGGCGGAATTGTTCGATCCGAACAACCTCATCTTTCTTAGGTAACAACGTGATCGTCCCAAAGTTAAGATGAAACAACTCCAAATGACCGTCAAAAAAATTCATGAAACATAGGCATAAGATCATCTTTAATAATATGCCAACATTTCTTATAGAATTCAACAGGAAATCCATCTGGTCCCGATGCTTTATTCGACTTCATTTGGAAAATTGCCTGATAAACCTCTTTTTTAGTAAACGATGCAGGGAGAACATCATTCTCTGCTACCTGTAATTGAGGTACATCATCAATCACAGATTCGCCCAGCGACACCATAGATGAATTAGGGGGACCAAAAAGTTTTTTAAATAGTTAGAAATGTATGCCTTCAGATTTTCATGTCCCACTATTGTCCCCTCGTCCTGTTCAAGCTGTATAATTTTTTTCTTCCTATGCTTGCCATTTGCAACCATATGAAAAAATTGTGTACTGTCATTCCCTTGGACAACCCTCATTGTTTTCGCACGCAATGCCCACTTCAGCTCCTCTTCTCTCAAGAGGGCCCTAAACCTTGCTAAGAGGGTAAATTTTCCTCTTCCAGGGCCGTTTGGGCTTCTCCTCAACTCCCTGCGGGATAGGAGGATCGGTGACCATAGAATCTCTCCCCCCCATCAGGAGAGGCTCAACTGTGTTTGTAATCTCCAAATCCTCCTCATCCTCCTCCTCCGCGGTAGGCAAAAGGTTATTACAAAAATTTGCGAGATCAGCTATTCCTAAATTATTCATATCATTGTCACTCATTGGTTTGATAGATGCAAGATTTCGAATAATTTCGGAAGCCCTCTCTGTTTCTAAGTTAAAATATCATTAATGGATTTGACGACCTCGATTTCATTTGACCCCAAAGAAATTCCTAAGTCGTTTGCCTTATCCACTATTTCATTTTCTGAGAAGTGCAAAAGTGAACAACTTTTATAAAAAGATGCACCTGTAGTAGCCTCGACATCACGAAGCATGGTGGCCCTCTTGGTCTGTGCTAGCTGGAGGTCATCCGCATCTGGCTGTCCCTGGATCCGGTTGCTGACACGCCTGCCAGCCGACACCGGATCCGCAATCCCACCAAAAGTGATAAGCTCCTCTGTGGTCCTCTCCTGAGGAGTAAAATCCCGACTCCCACACCCATTCCCTAACGTCGGTAAAGAAGGAAAGAGCATGGACGAGCAGAACTCAGCCGAAGGGGGTAAGGGGGAAGAAGATCGGAGAGCCACCTGCTCACTAGTCCCTCTTCCCCTCTCCCACTGGAGCCACTCAGCTCATGGCCGCATTGTATGGCAAAGTCATGTGGGGTGAGGGAGTCCTGGATAAGGGGGTATCCGGACAGCCGGACTGTACACAACGTCCGGACTATAGAAGTGTCAAGATACAAGACTCAAGACTTCAACTCGTGTCCGGATGGGACTCTCCTTTGCATGGAAGACAAGCTTGGCGATCGGATATTATATTTCCTTCCTTGTAACTGACCCCATGTAAACCCTAGCTCTCCTGTGTCTATATAAACCGGAGAGGATGGTCCTTAGAAGGCCCATCACAATTACAATCATACCATCATAGGCTAGCTCTTAGGGTTTAGCCTTTATGATCTCGTGGTAGATCTACTCTTGTACTACTCGTATCTTCAATATTAATCAAGCAGGAAGTAGGGTTTTACCTCCATCGAGAGGGCCCGAACCTGGGTAAACATTGTGTCCCTTGCTTCCTGTTACCATCAGCCTAAGACGCACAGATCGGGACCCCTACCCGAGATCCGCCGGTTTTGACACCGACATTGGTGCTTTCATTGAGAGTTCCTCTGTGTCGTCGCTTCAAGGCTTGATGGCGTCTTCAATCGTCAACAACACAGTCCAGGGTGAGACTTTCTCCCCGGACAGATCTTTGTGTTCGGCGGCTTCGCACTGCGGGCCAATTCGCTTCGTCATCTGGAGCAGATCGACAGCTACGCCCCTGGCCACCAGATCATGTTTGGAAACTTGAACTACACGGCGGATATTCGCGGAGACTTGATCTTCGACGGATTCGGCCCTGTGCCAGGAGCGCCGGACAGTCACGACGAGCACGACCTAGACCTGCTGTCGGATAATGCTTGGAACATTATCCCTGCAATAACCCCAGATCTAAATCCGGAATAGGTTGCATTGCCCAAGGACGGAGGGATGGACCCCGCCCCGCAGGCTGCACGCTCATCGTCGGTGGAGCCGAACACAGGTCACATCTCCGTGGAGGCCTGTAACCCTGGGCCCCCGGACTCATATCCAGTTGTTGGCTCACGTCCGCACATTCTCATGCCAGCCGAGCCAGGTTGGGCTCCGGTAATGGAGTTACCGCTGCGGACATCTTTCAGCACTCGCCTTTTGGCGACATGCTGAACTCGTTAAAGTCTCTCTCTCTTTGTCAGGAGGCTCTGGGCCGAACTATGTTCGGCCTGAGTGGGAAGTAGGCGACGAAGGAATTCGCTGCCCACCCACCACCCACTTTGTTGCCACGATCAATGATTTAACCGACGTGCTCGACTTCGACTTCGAAGACATCGACGGTATGGACGACGATGTAGGAGACGTACATGAGCCACCGCTCACAGGACGGTGGACAGCCACCTCTTCATACGATATATACATGGTGGACACTCCGAAAGAAACCAATGGCGATGAGGCAACAGAGGATAACCCCTCCAAGAAGAAAGCCCCGCCAAGGCAATACCGGCACGGGAGACGAAGACAATCCGGACGGTGCCGACGATGAATACAACCCCGAACAACCCGCCTTCGAGCAGGCCGAACAGGAAGATGGGCATGACAGCCCAGATGAACAGACGACAGACGGGTATCTGGAGGAGGACAACTACATGCCTCTCTCCGAAGACGAGATTAGCCTCGGCGACGACGAGTTCGGCGTACCCGAATACCCCGCAGAGCAGGAGCGCTTTAAGCGCCGGCTTATTGCCACTGCGAGAAGCCTGAAGAAGAAGCAACAGCTTGAAGCTGATCAAGATCTGCTCACAAATAGATGGACAGAACTCCTGGCAGCCGAGGAATATGGACTCGAGCGCCACACGGCTGACCGGCCGCCTCGAGGTCGGGATAAATCGGCATATCAGCCCGAATACCAGCCCCCACCCCTGCGTCGGTTTACCACGGCCCGGGGCAATACTCAGGACCTGCGCGATAAACTGGATAACGCTGCGGGACAACCAAGATCGATCTACAGATCACGGGGGTGCACCGCAGAACATGACGATGACCGTCATACCGGATACACTACCAGCAAATCCGGCCGGGCCGAATATAACCAGTTAGACGTAGCAGGACTGCGTCGCGACATAGCCCGGCACAGAGGCGCCGCACACCCCCTCTGCTTCACCGATGAAGTGATGGATCATGAATTCCCAGAAGGGTTCAAACCCGTAAACATCGAATCATACGATGGCACAACAGACCCCGCGGTATGGATCGAAGATTTCCTTCTCCACATTCACATGGCCCGTGGAGACGATCTACATGCCATCAAGTATCTTCCCCTTAAGCTCAAAGGACCCGCCCAACACTGGCTAAATAGCCTGCCCGCAAATTCCATTGGCAGTTGGGAAAACCTGGAAGACGCATTTCTTGACAACTTCCAAGGCACATATGTGCAACCTCCGAATGCCAATGACCTGAGCCACATTACTCAACAGCCCAGAGAATCAGCCAGGAAATTCTGGACTCAGTACCTAACTAAAAAGAACCAAATAGTCGACTGTCCGGACGCCGAAGCCCTGGCGGCCTTCAAGCATAATATATGTCATGAGTGGCTCGCCCGACACGTCGGCCAGGAGAAACCCAAGTCCATGGCAGCTGTCACGACACTAATGACCCGCTTTTGAGCAGGCGAGGACAGTTGGTTGGCTCGCAGCAGCACTACGCCACATTCTGGCACGTCACACGTCTGTGACAACAATGGCAAGCTACGGCGCAATAGACACAAGCGACGGAACAACGGCGACAACACCGAAGACTTGGCGGTCAATGCCGGATTCAGCGAATCCAAATCCGGTCAGCGAAAGAAGCCATTCAAAAGCAACAATTAGGGACCGTCCAGTCTAGACCGTATACTGGAGCGCTCGTGCCAAATTCATGGCGCCCCAGACAAGCCAGCCAACCACACCAATAGAGACTGCTGGGTATTTAAACAGGATGGCAAAATAAACACCGAAAACAAGGACAAGGGGCTGCACAGCAACGATGACGAGGAGCCCCGGCGTCCGAACATGGGGGGACAGAAGAAATTCCCCCCCAGGTGAAAACGGTCAACATGATCTATGCCACCCACATCCCCAAGCGGGAACGGAAGCGAGCACTACGGGACGTCTACGCGATGGAGCCAGTCATCCCCAAATTCAACCCATGGTCAGCTTGTCCGATTACCTTTGATCGTAGGGATCGTCCTACTAGCACCAGTCACGATGGCTCAGCCGCATTGGTCCTAGACCCAATCATAGACGGATTTCACCTCACAAGAGTCCTTATGGACGGAGGCAGCAGCCTGAACCTGCTTTACCAGGATACAGTGCGCAAAATGGGCATTGATCCTTCAAGGATTAAGCCCACCAAAACCACCTTTAAAGGTGTAATTCCTGGAGTAGAGGCCTGTTGTACGGGCTCTATAACATTGGAAGTGGTCTTCGGATCTCCGGATAACTTCTAAAGCGAAGAGCTAATCTTCGATATCGTCCCTTTCCGTAGTGGTTACCACGCATTGCTCGGACGAACCGCATTCGCTAGATTCAATGCGGTACCACACTATGCATATCTCAAGCTCAAGATGCCAGGCCCGCGCGGGGTCATAATAGTCAACGGAAATATGGACCGCTGTCTCCGTACAAAAGTGCACATTGCAGCCCTTGCGGCAGAAGTACAATGCGGCCTCCTCCGCCAAACCACCAATCCGGCGACGACAACCTCAAGCTCCGTCAAGCGAGGGCGGAATACCCCGCAACAGGATCAGCAGGTACGCCAAGAGCATGACTAGCAGTCCGGCCTCTGCTCAAATCCCATCAAAGCAGCATTCGTGCCACGCGTACACAACTATGCACTCAAAATACCATGGGCACAGGCGAAGGCGTAGCAGTGGCTCAGTCAACAGTACGGTATTGCTTCGTAACCTTTTCTTTTACCTTTAAGGACATGGCTTTAGTGCAGCTTCTCCCAAAGAGCCAGATTGTCGGACTCACATAGGAGAGGAAACCCAGGAGGCAACAAGCTTTGGGCACAACAGGAAACACCCAGGTGGAATCTATTTACGATCATTGTTTCTGCTTTATCTATCTGTACGTAGCCTGCCCCTGGATAGGATATGTCAAATAATCATATTTATCTCCGCTTAATGCATTCATTGTAAACATATGCTTAAACGTATTATTCCTCAATGGGAGACCATATATAGCGTCAACTTATTATTCTTATTTGAGCATTTTTTTTACATATGTCTATTTGATTTTGCATCCGTACACTTTGGTACGCTTAGTTTGCTAGGGGCTTCTTATGACACCCCATAATACGGCAAGACAAGTCCAAACACTTTCATTAGTGCGGCATCCTGAACTTATAGCATTATATGCATCAGCTCCGAATCATGTCTTGGGTCTATAGTTGGGATAGCTCGGCTCCCTTGTTTTGGTGTCTTACGTTCCGTTAATTCGGCTAAGGTAGTGTAGGGAGAACTACTGCGATTGTGCCCTGGTTCTTCCGGACGAGCACCTCAGTAGAGAAAGCACAAAACTGACCGGCATGATGTGGCGAGAGCTGGTCGCTGTTCGAGAGGTCTTAAAATCCTTAAAGATTTTTCCGCTTTAGGCGATAAATCGGCTTCGTCCGATCCAGGCGTGTATAACGCCCCAATTCGGTCTTCCGGATTCTAGGGGCTTCACCATAATTTAAAATTGTAGACTTCTATGGCTAAGTGAAGGTTATAAAGCCGCATAGTCCGATTGCCTTGTTCACTGCGCTGGACACCTCCTTAAGGGACCAAACATTTGGATAAAGAGTGTCCGGGTTATCTGTCGTGGTAACGATTCCAACAGTAAGAGAGGGGTAGGATAACGGAGCATGATCTATCGAGGTGCATATGGGTGACACGGTGGTTTTAGCGAGTTCGGGCCTCTCATGATGGAGATAACAACCCTACGTCTCGTGCTCCAGAGAGGCTTTGTTTTATCTGAGTATATATCCGGAGATTACAATGTGTGTGTGTGTGAGAGAAACGGATCCCCATGCCTGAGCTAAGTCCTGAGACTAATGGTGAAAAGAGAGAGAGGTGGAAGAAAAGAGCCCCCCCAAGACTAGTGGTGGGGGTGGCTTATATAGAGTGCGCCACCCCCTCACCTCCTATGTTACAAAGTGGGGCATGAATGCCATAATGCCAGCCCACTACCAAGCTCTCACCATGAGAATGATGTCGACTGCTTTGTTGCCTGCTGGTCTTCGTATATCCGAGTGAGTCGTACGGTCGAGTGGTGAACTGTCATCCGAGTGGATGGTATACTGCTTGGTCAAGTGGACATTATGCTGCTTGTCCGAGTGGATAGTATGTTTGTATGAAATTTATCTGAACCCACATGTTGTGTGGATCCCATGCTTTATGATACTTCGACCCTTCGTGGGCCTACCCGTTATGTGTATCCCCAACATTAGCCCCCGAATCGATTGCGATTTTGCAGAACGAGTTTGTGAAAGACACTACTTGGCCCGAGTGATTACGGAAATACTCGGTACCTGTCATCGTACTTTCAGACAACCAAGGTTTGAACAAAGTCTCAATGGATTCCAGCACTGCGCTTCCGACTGATCTGGGGTAAGTGCCCGAGAGGAGCAACTTGGTGGCATTCGATCATCTCTCGGAACATGTTAACTCGTGATCAGAATATGGATGTCTCATTAAATCCAGGCAACAAGATCGACACATGGACTGCTCTCTCGGTGAGATGCCATTCTTATCCCGGAGGAACGTCAATACGAGTCGGCTCTAGATCCAAACTTATGAGTTTCACGCTTTGAGTCCTAGAAGAAGGCTCGAAACAGGTCCACGGAGGAGCCTTAAACTCACCTTATAGCAATTTTTTTGGAGTGATTTGGAGCTGGTCATGCATCGAGTAACTGATTACTCGGAATTTCTTCACGCCTGGAACGTGTCTTTTTTTGTTGTTTGGCCATCACTCGGACCGAGCGGACCGTTCCGAGTGGATACCATTCCAGTGGGGGCACGCTGAGTGCACCCATTGGGTGTAGTCCCCGAGACTATCATCAACTGCGGGCAGTCGGCGGGAGTCTTAGAGCCTATCTTTTTTTGTTGTTTGGCCGTCACTTGGACCGGGTGGACCATTCCGAGCGGATACCATTCCAGTGGGGGCACGGTGAGTGCACCCACTGGGTGTATTCCTCGAGACTGTAGTCGACTAGGGGCAGTCGGCGGGAGTCTTAGAGCCTATCTTTTTTGTTGTTTGGCCGTCACTCGGACCGGGCGGACCGTTCTGAGTGGATACCATTCCAGTGGGGGCACGCTGAGTGCACCCATTGGGTGTAGTCCTCGAGACTGTAGTCGACTGCGGGCAGTCGGCGGGAGTCTTAGAGCCTATCTTTTTGTTGTTGTTCATCACTCGGACTGGTCAGGCCATACCGAGTGGAGATTACTCCAGTGGGGGCACGCTTAGTGCACTCGCTGGGTGTAGTCCCCGAGACCGCCATCGACTGCGGGAAGTCGGTGGGGGTCTGAGAGAACTAAAACTCTTTTTAGTTGGTACAGATCGAACTTGTTCTTCTCTCGGATTGGTTTCTGTTTGCTTGATACAGCTTCTGAAGAGGAATCAGCAGTCGACCAGTTGGACGATCCTTGAGCAGCATTGATCAGCTCATCAGCAAGGCCCTCAGCAATGGTCTTGACGTTCCTGTCTCAGCTCACCAGCAAGGCACTCAGCAATGGTCTTGACGCTCCTGAGTGTGGCTCGCCTTGGCGACACGCTCAATCTCGTCCTTCTTCTTGATGGTACAACTCTGAAGTGGTGGTCGTGGCCGACCCGCACTTTGCTAAGCCTCTGAGTGGGAGGATTGCTCACCACTCGGTAGGATTTTTCAAACTTAGGCGAGCACTGGACTGCAGCTAAGCCTTTGAGTGGGAGGATCACTCACCACTCGGTAGGATTTTTCAAACTTAGGCGAGTATTGGACTGCAGCTAAGCCCCCGAGTGGGAGGATTGCTCACTACTCGGTAGGATTTTTCAAACTTAGGTGAGTACTGGACTGCAGCTAAGCCCCCAAGTGGGAGGATTGCTCACCACTCGGTAGGATTTTTCAAACTTAGGCGAGTACTGGACTGCAGCTAAGCCCCCGAGTGAGAGGCAGGCTCACCACTCGGTAGGATTTTTTATTTGACTTAGGCGAAACGGATTCGCAACTAAGGCACCCGCTGGGGGATTTTCAAACTTAGGCGAGTATTGGACTGCAACTAAGCCCCCAAGTGTGAGGCAGGCTCACCACTCGGTAGGATTTATCAAACTTAGGCGAGTACTGGACTGCAGCTGAGCCCCCAAGTGAGAGGCAGGCTCACCACTCAGTAGGATTTTTCAAACTTAGGCGAGTACTGGACTACAGCTAAGCCCCCGAGTGAGAGGTAGGCTCACCACTCGGTAGGATTTTTCAAACTTAGGCGAGTACTGGACTGCAGCTAAGCCCCTCCGTGAGAGGCCGCAGGCTCACCACTCGGTAGGATTTTTCTTCGACTTAGGCGAAACGGATTCGCAACTAAGGCACCTGCTGGGGGATTTTAGAACATGTAAAAAATGAACAACAATCATTCGGAAGACTGTAAAATCATGTCTTTTGATAATCAAACTAGAGGGTACTTCTTTCTGAGTTCTCTTCCAGTGGGGCACGCTGAGTGCACCCATTGGGTGTAGTCCCCGAGCCTCTGTCGGACTAGATGAGTCTGGCAGAGGGTTTAAGTCTCCCAGTAAACCTCCATGCAGTCAGGACGGTAAATATCTTTGTTTGAAATTGAGTCAATCGGATGGATCTTCAAGCGCTTAGCATGGTAAATAAGCTCAACTTGGAGCTAAGTCAGTGGGACTGATCTTCGTGCACTTGGCACTATAAATAAATTCAATCTGGAACTGGATCAATCAAGTGATCTTTGTGCACTTGACACGATGAATGAATTCGGCCTTGAAACTGCCGACTATAGAAAAAAGCTCGACACTCCAGGGAGTAATCATTCTAGTAGTAGTTCTTATATTGACCATTAGCTTTTGCAGGAAAGGGGTATCTGTAAGAGTACACGTGTTTCCCGACTGATCGGGGTATGTTGACTGCATGGAAAAGCTTGGTGGCACTCGTATGTCTCCCAGAGGAGATAGACTAGTGGTCCTATGTGGACGTGCCATGAAACCCGAGTGGTGAGGCTAGTGTGTTGGCTGACTCTCCGGAGAGAGGCCACTCATTATCCTAGGGAAACATCAGCACATGCCATCTCTGGTCCAAGTTTGTGAAACTCACGCGGAGCCTAGAATAAGGGCCAAGTGTATCCGTAAAGGAGCATCGGTCCTGAAGATGACTCCAAGTAATGATTTGGGCGATCGTCCGAGTGGACGGTGCTACACTTATAGATCTTCGGCGGACCGAACATGTATGGTCAGAAGAATATTCCTGATGTGATCAACAGGTTAACCAAATGGGCGTAACCCATGAGGGCGACATGGCCCAGGGTTGTGTGAAGCCCCCGAGTGATGCTCGAAAAAGGTAAGCTTGCTACAGAGTGTGGTATGAGGTTTGAACATATGAGTAACTTAGTTGTTCCTGTGTTGGGAGTGTAGAGGTGAGGACATGTCTAATTGATGGTGACGCGCGAGGCGGCCGAGGGGCGAGGACTTGCACAACTGAGTGGCGACGCGCGGGGCGGCCGAGTGGTGAAGACGTGCAGAACCGAGTGGCAACGCGCGGGGCGGCCGAGTGGCGAAGACGGGCACAACTGAGTGGCGACGCGGGGGTGGCCGAGTGGTGAAGACGTGTAGAACCGAGCGGCAACACGCGGGGCGGCCGAGTGGTGAAGATGTGCAGAACCGAGCGGCAACGCGCGGGGCGGCCGAGTGGCGAAGACGTGCACAACCGAGTGGCAACGCGCGGGGCGGCCGAGTGGTGAAGACGTGCAGAACCGAGTGGCAACGGGTGGGGCGGCCAAGTGGTGAAGACGTGCACAACCGAGTGGCGACGCGCGGGGCGGCCGAGTGGTGAAGACGCACACAACCGAGTGGCGACGCGCGGGGCGGCCGAGTGGTGAAGACGCGCACAACCGAGTGGCGACGCATGGGGCAGCCGAGTGGTGTTAAACGAGGTGGCCGAGTGGAGGACTAAGTCTCCAGCCATGTGGCAGAAATGGTCCTCAGCCAAATGCTTTCGAAGCTGATGTATCGGTGAGGTCGGTGTAGTGTGGCTGCGGCGCAACAAGACTGGCGTGACAACTGAGCTTGAGTAGGAACCAAGATGGCACACAGAATGTCTGGGTGATTATGAAATTTTTCAATGTGACGGATCGAATGTACTTGTTGAAGTGAAGGGTCTGACTGGTGATGAAGTACTCGACCACTTAGGAGAGTGTCATTCCGAATGAGCTGCAGCTCCCGAGTGCGGCGTAGCCCCCGAGCGTACTATAGGCTTCGACAACGGACGTGTCGGAATACGAGAAATATAGTTTTGAATGGATATTTTGCAATTCATCGAGTCGGACTCGGGTAAAGATGAGGAGAAGCTTCCGAGTGATGCTCGAAAGAGGCAAACTCGCAAAAGAGTGAAGTGTGTGAAGTTTAATTATAAAAGGGACTTTTCTGTCTCATACCCGATGAGGTCTATATCATTGATATGATGAAGAGGATTCCAGACGGATGTGTTTGAAGTCAACAGAGCGACAAGGTCAGTGTTGTGGTGCGCTAGGACCGGTACGGTGACCGAGTCCGAGCAGCGATGAAGTTGGCGCATAGGGCCGCCGAGTGATCGCATAACTTGTGTAAAAAGGCACAAGCCAACAAAATAATTTCTCGAGGAAATTTGATGTGTGCTGAAATGATTTGTGTGAATAACGCCCATAGACACCCGCTGGTAGTGCAAGGGACTTGCTGGTTAACCAGCAAGAGTCTGAAAGAGCGAAGGATCCGTTCGAACTTGTCTAAGTGAAGGGTCCGACTGAACTCATTGGAATACTGGCTCAAATAAAATGGAAGTGTAGTGTTTCGACTGAGTTGCAGCCCTGGAGGACCGATGCCAACTCGAAATGAAGAACGACACATGGTGTTCATGAATGATGTATGCGAACAAATGGAAGTTGGACAATACTAAGTAAGTACATGAAAATAAGTAGCCGAGCGTAGAGGTACACTCGGTGGCGTGGCCTCCAAGTGAACGTGATGTGTGAATTACGGGATACTCAGGAAGACGGAAATAACAGAATGTAAAATGACTTAGCTGTGTGAAGGCGCGCGAGTGGCCAAGTGGTGACAAGGCGACCAACTGAGTGGCGACGTGCGGGGCGGCCGAGTGGCGATGAGGTGACCAACCGAAAGGCGACGTGTCGGGTGGCCGAGTGGTTATGAGGTGCCCAACCGATGGCGACGCGCGAGGCGGCCGAGTGGTTATGAGTGACCAACCGAGTGGCGACGCGCGGGCGGCCGAGGTTATGAGGTGACCAACCGATGGCGACGCGCGAGGCGGCCGAGTGGTTATGAGGTGACCAACGAGTGGCGACGCGGGGCGGCCGAGTGGTTATGAGGTGACCAACTGATGGCGACGCGCGAGCGCCGAGTGGTTATGAGGTGACCAACCGATGGCGACGCGTGGAGCCGCCGAATGGTTATGAGGTGACCAACCGGTGGCGACGCGGAGCGGCCGAATGGTTATGAGGTGACCAACCGAGTGGCCATGCGCGGAGCGGCCGAATGGTTATGAGGTGACCAACCGAGTGGCCGCGCGGAGCGGCCGAATGGTGATGAGGTGACCAACCGATGGCGACGCGCGGAGCGCAAATGGTGATGAGGTGACCAACCGAGTGGCGACGCGCGGAGCGGCCGAGTGGATGAGGTGACCAACGATTGGCGACGCGCGAAGCGGCCGAATGGTTATGAGGTGACCAACCGAGTGGTGACGCGCGGAGCGGGCCGAAGTGGTTATGAGGTGACCAACCGAAGTGGCGACGCGCGGAGCGGCCGAATGGTTGATGAGGTGACCAACCGGATGGCGGACGCGCCGGGTGCGGCCGAGTGGGATCCGAGGTGACCAACGCGATGGCAACGCGCGGGGCGGACCGAGTGGTGATGAGGTGACCAACCGAAGCTGCGACGCGCCGGAGCGGTCCGTGGTTATGAGGTGACCAACCGAAGTGAGCGACGCGCGGAGCGGCGAAATGGTGATGAGGTGACCAACCGATTGGCCGACGGAGCCGGCGCGGGCCGGTGGTGATGAGGTGACCAACCGAGTGGTGACGCGGTAGAGCGGACGAGTAGAGTAGACGCGTCCCCTGAGTGACGATGCACAGGGAATTCGAGTTGAAGTAGACGCATCCCGCGGTAAGTGGCGAGGCGCGGGGCGTCCGAGTGATTAAGACGCGTCCCGCGGAGTGGAGGTGAGCGCCGCGTCCGGGTGATGTAGACGCGTTCCGCAGAGTAGCGACGCGCGAGGTGTCCGAGTGAAGTAGACCCGGCCCATGGAGTGGCGACGCGCGGGGCGTCCGAGAGAAATAGATGCGTTCCGCGGAGTGGCGACGCACGGGGTGTCTGAGTGATGTTGACGCATCCCATGGCGCGGCGACGCATGGGGCGGCCAAGTGATGTGGATATGTGCCGCGGAGTGACGATGCACGATCGTTCGAGTGATGTAGACGCATCCCGCAGCGCGGCGATACGTGGGACGTTGAGTGACGATGCGCGTGACCAAGTGATGCTGGCACGACCAATTAAGCGACGGTCTGTCTGTCATCGTGTTATTCGCCTGAACGAAATGTCCGCCCGGGTGAACTGCTGTCGGTGGACGACGACGGGACAAGTGACCCTACAAGTTAGTAGCAAGTATAGCTACGAATATTTGTTTGATGCACCAGCATTTCCCTGCACGTTAGCGAGTATAGCCAGCATAGCCACCGAGTTAACGGCATGCATGCATGCACTAATTAACCAGCGCGGAAGCAACGCACTTATGGCCGCACTAATTAACGGTAAATGATGTTGTAAATCCTCACCAATTGGCCACTTAATGAGGCGATTATACCTAGACAAAGCGGAGCCAGCGGGGTTGCCTATTGGTGGGAGCCGTCCTTCCGTTTCCTTTCCTGCATGGTGCATGCGGTTAATAATCGAAGAGGAGTCCCCATGCAGTTAATAATCGAGGAGAGAGAAGGAGCTACCCGATTGATTTTGCCGGAGAAAGAAACTGCCCGAGCGGAGGTGGGTGCGGCCGGCCGCCATCGGAGTAACCTTGCCGCCGTGGTGGCGGCTGCAGGTCCAGGCTCAGTGGTCCGAGGTCTCGACCTTGTTGCCGAGGCAACGACCTTTGGCATGGACTCCACAACAGCACCGGCACCGACGGCCTCTGCTAGTGCCGTCGTCGAGCCGCCCGTGTGTTGTGTCGGGCAGTCGATGGTGGAGGGGGACGCCGCTGTCCGCAATGTGTCGAGCAGTCGACATGGGAGGTAGCGGCTACCGTGTGTCCGTGCCGGCGCACCGCGCTGAGCAATCAACTGTGGAGGGAGATGTCGGAGGGTGGAGCCGTAGTGCGTCTGCGCCGCCACCGTGCAGCTAATGCCTCATCACTCGGCAAGCCGATCCATTTTCGATGAAGCAGCTACAACGTGCTGCGCTGGGCTGCTGTGGAGTGGTCATCTTCCATGACACGAAGAGGCCGGCTAAACGTCATCATTGCGGATGCTGCCGAGGAGAACCTATCCGCGTGAGGTGACTACCTGAACCGGCGTCTGTTGGCTTTTTTATTCTTGTACACGCTTGAATCGATCGGCCTGAGTGCACGAACGTGTGGACATGCAAAAGAAACAGAAACCAATTAGCAGGTCATCGATTGATCGTTAGATCATAAGCGGATAGAACTCAGAAGAGAGAAGACTCCTGATCCATCCGTTAGTGGTCCGTCGGGTGAAGATGTATCTTTTCCCTTCCTTTTTGTGATGCTTCGATTACTCGCTACAGAGACAAACAGTATGAACTGTAAGAACAAGAAACTGGACATAGATGAATAAATAAAAAACCATCTGCATCATGGCTCGATAGACGCCATGCCCCACGGTGGGCGCCAACTGTCGTGGTAACGATTCCAACAGTAAGAGAGGGGTAGGATAACGGAGCATGATCTATCGAGATGCATATGGGTGACACGGTGGTTTTAGCGAATTTGGGCCTCTCACGATGGAGATAACAACCCTACGTCTCGTGCTCCGGAGAGGCTTTGTTTTATCTGAGTATATATCCGAAGATTACAATGTGTGTGTGTGTGAGAGGAACGGATCCCCATGCCTGAGCTAAGTCCCGAGACTAATGGTGAAAAGAGAGAGAGGTGGAAGAAAAGATCCCCCCAAGACTAGTGGTGGGGGTGGCTTATATAGAGTGTGCCACCCCCTCACCTCCTATGTTACAAAGTGGGGCATGAATGCCATAATGCCAGCCCACTACCAAGCTCTCACCATGAGAATGATGTCGACTGCTTTGTTGCCTGCTGGTCTTCGTATATCCGAGTGAGTCGTACGGTCGAGTGGTGAACTGTCATTTGAGTGGATGGTATACTGCTTGGTCGAGTGGACGGTATGCTGCTTGTCCGAGTGGATAGTATGTTTGTATGAAATTTATCTGAACCCACATGTTGTGTGGATCCCATGCTTTATGATACTTCGACCCTTCGTGGGCCTACCCGTTATGTGTATCCCCAACATTATCCACGAACACCCCAGTACTAGTTACATGGGGGCGGAAGCCGACGACTGGCCTACTTTCAGAATTTGATAAACAGCCGCACAAAAGGTAATATTTTAAATAACAAAAGCGCTATTTAGCGCAAGTAACTTCTTCTTTCAATTACAAACATGACAGAAGTGAATTCATTCAAAAAATATGTCCTTGGTACATTCATCGGCCACGAGGCAAGCACCCTTCATAACGCCATCATAATACTTTTCGGGAACGCGATGCGGCTTGCCCTCTGGCGGCCCGTCCTTCACCAGCTTCTCCGTATCCAGCTTGCCCCAATGAACCTTCGCACGGGCAAGGGCCCAGCGGGCACCCTCAATGCAAACGGATCGCTTGATGACTTCCAGTCGCGGACAGGCATTCACCATCCGCTTGATCTGGCCGAAGTAGCTGGTGGGCAGGAGCTCATCAGGCCACATCCGGACTATGAAATCCTTCATAGCCACTTTGGCCGCCCTGTTGAGTTCGACCAACTACTTCAGTTGGTCACTCAGAGATGTTGGATGTTCGGCCCTAGCATACTGGGACCAGAACAACTTCTCCGCTGAGTTCCCCTCCTGAGCACGGTAGAACTCCGCGGCGTCTGATACGATGTGTGTCAGATCTGCGAATGCCCCTGGAGAGCTCCGGACTCGTGTAAGTAAAAGAAACACATCCTCCACATATTTGCTTTGCATAAAGAATTTCTTACCCGCCGCTATCTTTTTGGCCTCCTGGATTTCCTGCTGTGCCCTCTCGGCTTCGGCCCTGGCGTCTTTTATACTTATAAGGGCCTTCGCAAGCTCGACCTCTTTTGCTTTAAGCTCATGCTCCATGGACTCGACCTTTTTGCCGAGCTCCTGGAGCTCTTCTTGTACCTCGCCCACTCGGGCCTCTTGCTTTTCGCGCTCTTTGCGTTCCTAGGCAGCCTTGTGTTTGGCCTCGGACAGCGCTTTCCTGAGAGACGCCACTTCGGTGGCGGCCTCTGTTACCAAACCACGATGTTTCGTCGTTAGAATAACCAATTTTATTTATACTTTACTATATGAGAGAGGAGAATCATTCACATTTGCTCTCCTCGAGCTGCCTCCTTGTGAGGCCGAGCTCTCCCTGTGCCCGCTCCAAGTCCTGCTTTAGGCCGGCGATTTCGGCCATACGGACAGCAGCGGCCAGCAGCACAGCCTGCTTATTTACATTCAAACTTACTATTAGACTCCTGCGGATTATAATTGACCCTCCATTTGTTTTTTCCTTCCGATCACCAAACAGAGTATCAGGGGCTACAACCTATCAGGTGATAATTTCACACATTTTTACTACTTACCTCAAAGCCTGTTAGTAGGCTGGTGCAGGCTTCGGTTAGTCCGCTCTTGGCGGACGAAACCTTCTGAATCACCGCACTCATGAGAGTACGGTTGTCGGTGTCAAAACCGGCGGATCTCGGGTAGGGGGTCCCGAACTATGCATCTAGGCAGACGGTAACAGGAGACAAGGGACACGATGTTTTACCCAGGTTTGGGCCCTCTTGATGGAGGTAAAACCCTACGTCCTGCTTGATTGATATTGATGATGTGGGTATTACAAGAGTAGATCTACCACGAGATCAAGGAGGCTAAACCCTAGAAGCTAGCCTATGGTATGATTGTTGTTCGTCCTATGGACTAAAGCCATCCGGTTTATATAGACACCGGAGAGGGCTAGGGTTACACAGAGTCGGTTACAATGGTAGGAGATCTACATATCCGTATCGCCAAGCTTGCCTTCCACGCCAAGGAAAGTCCCATCCGGACACGGGACGAAGTCTTCAATCTTGTATCTTCATAGTCTTGGAGTCCGGTCGATGATGATAGTTCGGCTATCCGGACACCCCCTAGTCCAGGACTCCCTCAGTAGCCCCTGAACCAGGCTTCAATGACGACGAGTCCGGCGCGCATATTGTCTTCGGCATTGCAAGGCGGGTTCCTCCTCCGAATAATTTATAGAAGATTGTGAACACCAGGATAGTGTCCGGCTCTGCAAAATAAATTCCACATACCACCGTAGAGAGAATAATATTTACACAAGTTCAATCTGCTGACGTATTTTGTGGCGTGACGTCACACCACAACCAAGCCTTTACTCGAATCGTTTTTATTATACCACCTCCGCGCGTTTAGCGAAGCGGTTTCCTTGGCACGTCTTGTCGAAGCAGAGATCGTGTTCCCCTTATTCCGGGATTCTCATCAATACGGACGTGGGTAACCCAACCGCGCCCGTTGCCACGCCCCCTCCATCGAAGGCGGGTTCCAAACGGTCACGGGGACGGCTCTTGGTATTCTCCCTCTTTATAATGAGACCAAGGCCCGTTCTTTTTCTTCAATCCTCAATCGAATCCGCCCCTCGCCCCGAGTTCCAACACCCAGGGCTCCAGATTCGGGTACTTTCGACCTTCGACAATGTCCGGCTCCGACCTACGAGGCCGGTGGATGCCCTCCTCCATCACGGAAGAGGACGTGCTAAAGCTGAGAGACGCCAGGTACTTAACCTACGAGATTTCGCATAGGTTGCCTGCCCAAGGGCAAGTTATTCCTACTCCCGAGCCCGGCGAGAGTGTCGTGTTCGTGTCTCACCTCCGTCGGGGTTTAGGCTTCCCGATGGATCCCTTCGTGAGGGGGCTCATGTTTTACTATGGGCTGGAATTCCATGACTTGGCTCCGGAGTCCATCCTCCACATCTCATCATTCATTGTCGTCTGCGAAGCCTTCCTCCGCACTACCCCTCACTTCGGCTTGTGGCTCAAAACCTTCAACGTGGAGCCGAAGATGATTGAGGGGCGTCAGGCAGAGTGCGGCGGGGCGGTTATAAGCAAGAGGGCCGATGCTCCATGGCCCGAGGGCTCTTTTCAGGAGGAGCTCGGCTTGTGGCAACAGGAGTGGTTCTATATCACCGCTCCCAGGGGCAGCAGGCAGAGGCCGCCGCCCGCCTTTCGCCCGGGCCCTCCACAACGGCTGACGTCATGGGTCAACAAAGGGCTTGACTGGGGGCCGTCCAAAGACGTACCCCTGTTGCAGGGCCGGATTCGAGACCTCCAAGAAAGGGAGATCAATCTGGTCGTAGTGACACAGGTTATGCTGATTCGGCGCCTTCTGCCCTGCAAACGTCGCCCCCTCCGCCTGTGGGAATTTAATCCGGAGGGACCACGAGCTCTCCAACACTTCATGGGTTTGACACCCGTGGAGATGTACAAACTGTTCTTCGGATCACAAGAGATGCGTCCGGACTTGACCGAGGACGCTGGCCTAAGCTGCAATCGCCCGGATACTCAAGTAAGTAGCCCTGTGTCCGGACACATTGTCCATTTATTTATCATGGGTTTGCCTTTTAACCAGCTATCCCTTGGACAGGAGTGGATAGCGCAAGCAAAACTGATACGGTGTCCGGCCCCCCTCCCTGAGACCACGCCGGATCCCGTGTTAATCAAAATGTTGGAGGTTGCACCTTCGGAGGAGGGCGAAGGGGGGCACAGGGAAACTACCACCTCTGCCAAGGAGGCTTTCAGTAAGGGGGGAATCGAGAATCCCTCCCTCCAGGGGGAGAAGAGGACCGCTTCCGAAGACCCGGAGGCCAAGGCCTCAAAGCGGGGAAAGAAATCTGCACCGGAAGGTCCTGTGCCGGGAAGAGCCCCGGCCGCACAGTCTCCCCAAAGGAATCAGCCCTCCAGCGAGCCGTAAGTAAAAAGGGGGAGTTTTGTAATAGGGGACATCCCTACTTTATTTCTAAGGGTAACCGAAGTTTTCACCTTGTAGTTCGGATCTCAGCCCTTCTCAGCAGAGCTCATCTTCGGGGGACCTTCGTCCGGAGATGATGGAGAGCGAAACGCCTCCATCTGCCGCCCCGTCGGGCGGGGCGGACGACCCTGAGGTGTCGTCACGGAGGGTCTCCCCGAGTCCGGCGGGGCCGGGGAGTTCGGCACCCACTGGAGTACGGCCGGTGGAGCTGCAGGATTTGCTCGAGAGGGCGTCTATCTCAGAAGATCACCGCACATTAATGAGTATGGTGATTGAAAGGATCTCATCCGCCGAGAGCGGGTTGCATGAGGCCGTCGGAAGTTTGCTGACGGGGTTTGAGGTACGCAAAAAATGACATACCTTTTGACAGTTTTGCACATGGAGTGCGCCCTGTATAGATAGTAGCCCCTGAGACTTGGTATGCTGTCGAAAGCGACAGCGTGCCGAGGATCATAATCTCAGTTATAGAATGTCGCCTTTCCTATGCAGGTGGCGGAACGTTCGGTGGCCAGCCGGACTGATGGAGTTGCCGAGCTGAAGCGGCAACTCGACGTTGCGGATGCGGACATCGCGCTGGTCAATAAACGACTTGACGAGTCACAAGGTAGGTGGTTTCTCCGCGGTCACCTAGTAAGGGAGCTGATGCCCGTTCCTTACAATTTGTATGCTTGATGCAGATGGTGCCGCTGCTGTGGAAGACCTTCGAGCAGAGCTTGCTCGAGCCAAGGAGCAAGCCAGGAAAAGTGATGCGGCTGCCTCGAAGGCAGCGGAAGAGCTAAAAGCCGAAAAGGCTGCTCACTGCCGAAGCAGGGAGGAGATGGCCGGAATGGCCGTGAAATTAAAAGATGCTACCGACCGCTATGAGGTTCTTGAAAGAGAACGCCGAGCGGAGCAAGAGGACCTGAAGAAGGCCGCCGCCGAAGCCAAGGATGCCCGTTGTGCGATGCGGGCTATGAAGGAGGAACTGCGTCAGGCCGGAGACATTGCGGCTGGAAAGCCCTTTCTGCTGCGTAGGAAGTTCACGGATCCGAAGTATGCTCAGTTGGGCCAATTGTGTGGTGCGGAGGATCCTTATCTGGATTTGGCGGCGAGTGCGGCGGACGCAGTCGTGCACTTCCGAAGCCAGAAGGATCACGAAATGGAAGAGCTTTTCTGGTCTCAATTCCATAGTCCGGAGCGTCCACTTCCGTTGACCGATCGGTTGGCTGAGTGGGCTGAGCTGAATAGATTGTCCGGACTTGCCATGACGGATGTGGTGGCTCATCTGTGGCCAGAAAGGCCCAAGCCGGAGAGTTATTTTGGCTTGTTGCAGCAATTCCTTGGGGCGGTGCCGCATATCGAGGCGATGAAGCGGTCGGCATGCATAGAGGGTGCACGGATGGCTCTCGCCCGTGTTAAGACATACTGGGCGGAGATGGATGCCACCGATGTTGCATCCCGGGGTTCGGACAAAAGCCGATTACCCGCCGAGCACTATTTTGAGGAAGTCCTGCAGGGCGCTCGTTTAATAGAGTCGCAGTGCTCGAAAGATGTTATGTTCAAATGACATGTATGATTTGTGAGATCATGTTTATAATGTAACGGCTTTTTATACTTGTGCGTTCAAGTATTGAACTATCTCCTGTGCGGCCGTATATGTATGTATAACCTGAAAGATGGCAGTCTTTGGCTTCAGCCCCCACGCACATGGTGCGGGGGTGTTTGCAAAAAAAAGCGCTTTTTCACACTTAATCCAACGTCTTGGTCCTTTGAAGGAGGTGATAGCATAGCAAACTAGGCAACCGGACTATAATGCTTTATCACTTTCACTTAGCCATAGGAGCTCGATGGTGGGGCTACTATATAGCCCCTAGAGGCACCGCGCTCTCCGAACTCGGGGCGCGTATGTGCCTGACCGGGAAGCGGTCCTTCGTCAAAGCGGAGGAATTCTAAACATTCCAGTAGTCGATCGAGTGGTTGACCAGTCTCTCGCTATATCATGACAGTCAGTTTTCGGCTTTCTCTACTGAGGTGCTCGCCCGGCCGAACCGGGGCACAATCGCAGTAGTTCTCCTGGTGCCGCGTTAGCCGATGGAGCGGAACGTAAGGCAGCAAAACACAGGAGCCGGGCAAACCCAACATTTGACCAAAGACATGATTCGGAGCTGATGCATATAAGGCCTAACTCGAGACGCCGAACACTCCCTGAGGTATTCGGTCTTTATGATACCGGGCAGAACAATGCCCTAAGCCCCTAGTGTCCAGGTACGGGCGAGAACTTCTGACGCGGCCGATGCCAAAACGCCAGCCTCCTCCTCGGTTATGGTAGGAAACCGGGGGATGTGTATCAACAAGAGACAGTAAGAAAGGTTTACGCAGGGTCTTAATCTGAAAAGAATCCTTGCAACGGGTCCCTGCTGCACGTCTGCGCCTGTGTCTCCGTTGTGCTGTATCCTGGACGGGTGTAGCACGTGCTTCATCTGTAAAAGAGAAGAACTTAGTTTGGAAAAAATATCATGCAAAAGATGTATTTAAAATAAAGTATGATTTGGAAGATGAATGAAGTTGAGCTTTATTGGCTCTCATTGTTTATACGTGCAGCCCCTTGTAAAGAGGTATGCGGCTGGGAAGCCCCTTGTTTATTTATGCCGGACTCGCCTAACCGTGTCCGAGGTCTAAATGACCTGTTTTTAGGGGCTTTGACCAGCAAGGTCGGATTAGTGTGTGGCTGTCAAGGCAGTCTCACATTTTCCATGGTCGAGGAACACTCGGAGTTACCCTTTAATGAGATTATGCCGCGTGGACCGGGCATTTTAAGCGTAAGAGACGCGTAATGTGGTATTGCGTTAAAGCGGGCGAAAGCTTCGCGTCCCAGTAGTGCTTGATGGCTACTTTTGAATGGGGCGATATGGAAAATGAGCTTTTCGCGACGGAGGTCGTCGGATGAACCGAACACAACCTCTAGTAGTACAGAGCCTGTACAATTGGCGTAAAGGCCTGGCGTCACTCCTTTGAAGGAAGTGCTGCTATGGTGAATTTTGGTAGGGTCTATCCCCATTCTGCGGATGTTGTCCTGGTATAGTAGGTTTATATCGCTGCCGCCATCCATTAGGACTTGTGTGAATTGTAGTCCGTCGATTATGGGATCCAATACCAAAGCAGTCCCTCCTGCGTTTCGAACACTTCTGGAGTAATCCTGATGGTCGAAAGTAATTGGTTTAAACATCCAATTTCGGGACTCTGCTCGGGTGGACCGTGCGGCGCGTGTTTTAGCAGGTGCCGCACTATTTTTCCTTGTTATCACATGAAGTGAGTTCACTGTTTTGACTTCTAGTGGGAAAGTCTTCTGTTTTCCGGCGTGCTGCTTGTGGGGTTCGTCGTCGTCTTCGCTTGGTGTGTCGAGCCCCTTGTGTTCGGCGTTAAGTCGGCCGGACTGCTTGAAGACCCAACAATCTCTGTGGGTATGGTTTGCAGGCTTCCCGGGGTACTATGTATTTGACATATCCTATCCAAGATTTTGTTTAGGTTGGATAGCTCATCACTATTGTCCTTAAGAGGCAGTGTTTTATTATTCGGCCGAGAGCTTTTGAACCCGGCGTTGACCGCCGTGCTATTTGGGCCATTTTCCTTATTCCGGCGCTGATCTTTTCTGCGTCGTGATTTCCCATTTCCATCCCTGACCTCGGATGTACTCGGGTCGCTGGTGCTGCATCTTGCCAGCCAGCTATCTTCCCCCGCGCAAAAGCGGGTCATGAGGCTTGTTAGCGCGGCCATTGTTCTTGGTTTTTCCTGGCCGAGGTGTCTGGCGAGCCATTCGTCTCGGACGTTATGCTTAAAGGCTGCTAAGGCTTCGGCGTCCGGACAGTCGACTATTTGGTTCTTTTTGGTGAGGAACCTATTCCAGAATTTGCATGCTGACTCTCCGGGCTGTTGAGTTATGTGACTTAAATCGTCTGCATCCGGAGGGCGGACATAAGTCCCCTGAAAATTTGCTCGAAACGCATCCTCGAGCTCTTCCCAACTTCCAATGGTATTTTCTGGGAGGCTTTTGAGCCAATGCCGAGCTGGCCCTTTGAGCTTGAGGGGTAGGTATTTTATGGCATGGAGATCGTCTCCTCTGGCCATATGTATGTGTAGGATATAATCCTCAATCCAGACTCCGGGGTCTGTTGTTCCGTCATATGCCTCTATGTTTACGGGTTTGAATCCCGCTGGAAATTCATGATCCAGTACCTCATCGGTGAAACATAGTGGGTGTGCGGCGCCCCTGTATTTAGGTGTGCCGTTGTCTTCAAACACTCGGCGGGTTGTGTTGCTCCCTGGAGTCTTCTTTTTTGGCCCATAGATGGACCTGACTGGGCCATCCTTTTTGTGAGGATCCTTATGTGGATCGTGTGCCGGCTTGTGTGCGGCGCCGCTTGCCGCTCTTAGCCTGTCATCTGGTCGTCTATCCGGCCAGGCGGCCTCTTTCTTTTTTTGACTGTGGGGGCTCTACGGCCTCCTCGTCAAATTCGGGCAACAACTTGCGCTTCGGGTAGCTCTTTGCCTGGTGACTATCGCCGTATTTATCTGCGGTATTGAGTACTTTGCTCCATCTCATTCTGAGTGCGTCCTCCGCTGTTTTGAGCTTCCGCTTTTGCTTCTTCAAACTTCTTGTAGTGGCGACGAGCCTTTTACGAGGGTTCTTATGCTCCGGTGATGTGTCCGGCGTGAGATCATCTGGACTATTGTTTTCGCCGGGGATGGGTTGCTTGTCCAATTCATCCTGTTTGGATGGTTGCTTGGTGGCATGTTCGTCGTCCACTGCGTCGCCCTGCTCTAAGGCTGGGTCAATATGGGTGCCGTTGTTATCAAGGCGGGACTTCGGGCGGCGCTTGCGTTGCTGTTTTGGTTGTTTGTCGGGGGAGTTATCCTTCGCCACGTCCCGTTGTTCCTCGTTATCGCTTCCCTTTGGCATATCCACCATGTACACGTCGTGAGTTGAGGTGGCTTTCCAGTGCCCAGTAGGCGCTGGTTCTTGGTCGTCTCCGGCATCGTCGTCCATACCATCGATGTCTTCGGAGTCGAAGTCTAGCATGTCGGTTAGATCGTCGACAGTGGCTACTAAGTGGGTGGTGGGTGGGCCTTGAATTTCTTCGTCGTCCGCATCCCAACCGTCCTGACCGCAGTCCGGCCAGGTCTCTCCTGATAACAAGAGATACTTTAGCGAACTCAGGATGTCGCCGAAAGGTGAGTGTTGAAAGATGTCCGCAGCGGTGAACTCCATGATCGGCGCCCAATCGGATTCGATTGGAGGGGGCGCGGGAGGTTCGGAGTCCGGCGAGGAGTCCGACACCTCGGAGTCACAAGCTTCACAAGGGATAAGGTCAGTATTCGGCTCCATCGCTGTAGAGGTTTCAGCCCCCGAGGCGGTGTCTACCCACCCGTCCTCGATCTGTGCAGCCGGCTCCGAATTGAGGGTCGGAGCGGACTCGTGTGCGGCCTCCAGGGCACTGTCCGGCTGCAGAGCTAAATCATGCCCATTGTCAGTGTCAAAACCGGCGGATCTCGGGTAGGGGGTCCCGAACTATGCGTCTAGGCGGATGGTAACAGGAGACAAGGGACACAATGTTTTACCCAGGTTCGGGCCCTCTTGATGGAGGTAAAACCCTACGTCCTGCTTGATTGATATTGATGATGTGGGTATTACAAGAGTAGATCTACCACGAGATCAAGGAGGCTAAACCCTAGAAGCTAGCCTATGGTATGATTGTTGTTCGTCCTACGGACTAAAGCCATCCGGTTTATATAGACATCGGAGAGGGCTAGGGTTACACAGAGTCGGTTACAATGGTAGGATATCTACACATCCGTATCGCCAAGCTTGCCTCCCACGCCAAGGAAAGTCCCATCCGGACACGGGACGAAGTCTTCAATCTTGTATCTTCATAGTCTTGGAGTCCGGCCGACGATGATAGTTCGGCTGTCCAGACACCCCCTAGTCCGGGACTCCCTCAGTAGCCCCCGAACCAGGCTTCAATGACGACGAGTCCGGCGCGTATATTGTCTTCGGCGTTTGCAAGGCGGGTTCTCCTCCATATTCCATGTGTTTACCGAACAGTGTCCGGTTTCCTTATAAATGCTGCGCTCCTTGGCTTCTACGTCCAATAATGGCCCTCTTCCACGTGTCATATGAATGCAAAAAGCCAGGGTATTTTTACATTTTACCCCCTAGCTGCATGAATAAGCTGCCTATAAGAGAGGCGAGGATCCAGATCCGAATCACACCATCCTCCTTCCGCAAGTTCTCATCGAAGCACATCCGACAAAAATCCATTCCAACATGGACATTCGACGCGGCTCCTCCTCTTGCGCTCCCAGTCCTCAGCCAGGAGATTGGAGGAGATGTTTAGTCCCGCATAGCGAGTTAGTGACGCTCCAAGCAGAGGGATATCTTCCCCAGCCTTTATGGTTCCGGTTCGAGCCGGACTGGCCACCTACAAGGGCGGGAAGCAGGCGGAGAGCGTCCCCAATCCCTCCAAAGGAGAGTGGGTATGCTTCGTCCCCTACCTAATAAGGGGACTCGGATTTCCCATACATCCGTTTCTCCGGGAGCTCCTGGAGTTCTATGGACTCCAACTTCACCACCTCACACCTGCCTCCATCTTGCACATCGCGGGCTTTGTAGCTCTTTGCGAGCTGTTCTTGGGCATCAAGCCCCATTTTGCACTATGGAAGAGATTGTTTTGCCTTGTACCCATTCTCACGAGGGGTCGATATATCAAGTGGGCGGAGCCGAAATATGGCGCATCGCCGGGACCGGATATCTATCCGAAACCCCGAAGAAGTCATCCGAAGACTGGCCTTCGGAATGGTTATATATGGAAGACGCCCCGCTGCCGGATCCAGTTCGGATCGGCCTCCCAGAGTTTAGCAACGCTCCTATGAGAAAACGCCTGAGTTGGCGCCCGCGGAGCCCTCGACGGGAGGATGATAGGAGCGTCCAATATCTGATGGGCCGGATAAGGTTACTGGCCCATTCCGGACTGACCATGATTGGAGTCATGGCCACATGCATTATGCGAGGGGTGCAGCCGCTCCAATATAGGGGCCACCCTATGTGGGATTTCAACAGGGAGAATGACGCCATCCGTCATGGCCGCAAGGGGCCGGGATCGGCCGCCGATCTGGTGAAGATCCTGTCCGGCTTGTACAAGGGGGAGAGGGAGGACTTCCTCCGCACAAGTCCATTGAATGGATTCTCCATGAATAACCCTCGGAGCTGGGTAAGCGGACGTTTATGTATCCGATCCGTGCTTTCAAAGATAAGTGTCTTACTTTATGATTTCGACGCAGGAACTGCGCCGGGATGTGGAGGGCATAGAAAGCCCGACTCCACAACCCGAGGATCCGGGAAGATCCCTTGACCCGGCCTCCGGAGAGGATCCGGACATAATGGTGGAATGGATTGACAGGGTGTTCCACCAGCTCAGCATAGACAATGCTCTAGTCGCTATTACGGCTGGCTACCCCGGTTTATCTCCGGCTTCCCAGGTGAGTACGACCGAAGTCCTGACACCATTACTTTTTAATGCTTATTTCTGACCACCGTGTACCAACGGTGCTTCGCAGGAGGTGCCTTTACAGCGGGAAGCCGAGCCCGCGGCGACTGACCAACCAGGGTCAGTGCGGCCCAGCAGGCGGAAGAGGAGTGCGGCGCGAATTGAAACATCGCCGCAAAGGTATGTCGCACCATTGTCTTTAAGGGAAAGACTCCTGGGGGGTATATTAATGCTCATGATTCTTCCAGGAGAAAGAACGCTCGCCGGACTGAGCCCGGAGAGGTTGCCAACCAAGCCTCCGCCAGCCAGGCTCCAACGCCTGGTCCGGAGGGGAGGCGAGCGCAAGGCGCGAGCCGGATGCTCCTCCAACGGAGGATGCCGACAGGTTGTCCGCCACCAGGTCTGAGGTGGGGAGCGCCATGAATCACAGGCTCCGTCGGACAGTTCTTCGTGACGCGTGTTTCTCCCCAGAGGCATTGAATGCCTTTAATGCGGGAGATGCGCACCTCCGTGCTGCTCAAGATGGTTTAACCAGAGCCACGGAGCAGTATGTAAAAGACATACGGGTGAGGAATTTTAATAGTTATATATGCCAGTAGCCCCCAAGACATAAAATAGTTAAACTAACTGATTTAAGGATCATTTGTTATGCAGGATCTTACAGTGAAGAATACCCACCTGTCCCAGGAGCTTCAAGAATGCAAGGCCTAACTTGAGGCCGCACTAGCCGCTGCCGGGGGAGACACAGAGACCCCCTCTGGTAATTCATATTTCGAAAAGAGAAGTAGTTTATGAAGTGCGGTGTGTGTGTATAGTCTGACAATAATATTGCAGAGGGTGCCGGACTAGATCCGGACAAGCAACATCTGCTGCGCCAGCTGAAGGCTGGCGAGAAGGTGCTTATGAGGGTGCAGCAGGAGAGGAACAAACTCCAAGATGCCAACACCCAGCTGGGCGAAGAACTAAAAGGTGTTCGGGTCTAGCTATCTAACTCCGTAAAGGAGAATCAGCGGCTTCGTCGCGGCATTTATAGTAAGTGCTTGAGCAAACTCTTTTGAAAAGAAGAGTTCGGCGAGGAAGTCGATTGACAGAAATGTGTCTGTAGGTGTGCTCACGGGTCGTCACACGGAGGAAATGCCTGGTTCCACGGGTGACCTTCTTCCCGAGCAGCTGCAACTGCATGAACATGTCCGGCAGGCGATGAGCGGCGTCGTTCAGGCCTTATGGCCTTCCGTCTCCCTACACGAGGGTCTTGGAGGGCTTGCTGAGAAGCTTCAGGGAGTACAGTAGCGCTTCCGTCTGTGGAAGATATCGGCCTGCCGGCAAGGCGCCAGGGAGGCCTGGGCCATGGTGAATACGCAATACACGAAGGCTGATCCAAACCACATGGCCGAGGTCGGACCTGTGGGGCCCGATGGGAAGGAGATCCCCGTGAGCCCGATGTACGGCCAAGTAGAGTTGGCCGCGAAATATTCCCAACGGGACTGTAAACTAGACAGCCTGTTAGATGGGATTGAAGAGGAGTACAATCAGTCAGTTTGACGATGTAATTTAAATGACATGTAAAATGCCTTCTAGCCGGATTGTATATCGTTTGTCTTTGCGGACCTTTTCGCTTCAACCTCGGGACCCAACAGTCCGGAGTGTGTCCGAATACCCTCACGGTTATACAAAAACCAGGGCATGCATGGAGACCAGGCGTAGGGGTCATAAGTGCTTTATCAGACAAGTGCCCAACTAGCTATGTTATATTACATCGTTAGTAAGAAACATCTTCCAGGGAGAATAGTTCCGTTAGGGGTTCCTTTCCCTGGGAGGCATGCCCTAAAGTGCATGTCCGGACTGCGAAAAGAGCATAAAAAGCATCTGGGGGCAGATAAATAAATAAGTAATAAATCATCTTTCAGGTCACCGACCGAATATTCCCTTAAGAATGCTAGCCATCGGCTTCACCCAGTCTGAGGTACACATCCGGCTGACCCGGCAGTAACAATCGCAGAGGTGCTCCCTTTACCTCCTAGCCGAACAATCAGGAACGTAGGGGTAAGCACAGGAGCCAGGCAACCCATCTTGGCCAAAACTTAAGTCATATCGATGCATATAATGGTGAGTAAAAGGTGTTGGAAATATTCCCTAGAGGCAATAATAAAAGCATTATTATTATATTTCCTTGTTCATGATAATTGTCTTTTATTCATGCTATAATTGTATTATCCAGAAATCGTAATACACGTGTGAATACGTAGACCAAAATACGTCCCTAGTAAGCCTCTAGTTGACTAGCTCGTTGGTCAACAGATAGTCATGGTTTCCTGACTATGGACATTAGATGTCATTAACAACGGGATCACGTCATTAGGAGAATGACGTGATGGACAAGACCCAATCCTAAGCATAGCACAAGATCGTGTAGTTCGTTTTGCTAGAGCTTTTCCAATGTCAAGTATCTCTTCCTTAGACCATGAGATCATGTAACTCCTGGATACCGTAGGAGTGCTTTGGGTGTACCAAACGTCACAACGTAACTGGGTGACAATAAAGGTGCACTACAGGTATCTCTGAAAGTGTCTGTTGGGTTGACACGGATCGAGACTGGGATTTGTCACTCCATATGACGGAAGGGTATCTCTGGGCCCACTCGGTAATGCATCATCATAATGAGCTCAAAGTGACCAAGTGTTTGGTCACGGGATCATGCATTACGGTACGAGTAAAGTGACTTGCTGGTAAGGAGACTGAACGAGGTATTGGGATACCGACGATCGAGTCTCGGGCTTGTAACGTACCGATTGACAAAGGGAATATTATACGGGGTTGCTTGAATTCTCGACATCGTGGTTCATCCGATGACATCATCGAGGAGCATGTGGGAGCCAACATGGGTATCAAGATCCCGCTGTTGGTTATTGACCGGAGAGCCGTCTCGGTCATGTCTGCGTGTCTCCCGAACCCGTATGGTCTACACACTTAAGGTTCGGTGACGCTAGGGTTATTAGGAAGACTTGTATGTGATTACCGAATGTTGTTCGGAGTCCCAGATGAGATCCCGGACGTCACGAGGAGTTCCGGAAGGGTCCGGAGGTAAATATTTATATATGGGAAGTTGTCATGCGGACACCGGAAAATTTCGGGGGCATATCGGTATTGTACCGGGGCCACCGGAGGGGTTCCGGGGGTCCACCGGGAGGGGCCACCCCTCTTGGTGGGCCACATGGGCCGAGTGGGGCAGGGAACCAGCCCCTGGAGGGCTGGGCGCACCCCCCCTTGGGCCCATGCACCTAGGGTTGGGGGGGGGGAACCCTAGAGGGGGCGCCCCCTTTGCTTGTGGGGCAAGTCCCCCCTCCCTGGCCGCCGCCCCCCCTCTAGATCCCATCTAGAGGGGCCGGCCCCCCTTGCCCCTTCCCCTATAAATAGAGGGGTGAGGGGAGGGCTGAACACCCAAGCCAAGGCGCAGCCCCTCCCCTCCCCAACACCTCTCCTCCTCCGTTGTGTGCTTGGCGAAGCCCTGTCGGAGTACTGCCTCTCCACCATCATCACGCCGTCGTGCTGCTGCTGGAGCCTTCTTCCTCAACCTCTCCTTCCCCCTTGCAGGATCAAGAAGGAGGAGACATCGCCCGTACCGTACGTGTGTTGAACGCGGAGGTGCTGTCCGTTCAGCACTTGGTCATCGGTGATCTGAATCACGGCGAGTACGACTCCATCATCACCGTTCCCTCGAACGCTTCCGTACGCGATCTACAAGTGGTATGTAGATGCAAACTCACTCCCTTGACTTGTTGCTTAGATGAACTCATAGATGGATCTTGGTGAAACCGTAGGAAAATTTTTAATTTTCTGCAACGTTCCCCAACAGTGGCATCATGAGCTAGGTTTATGCGTAGTTCTCTATTGCATGAGTAGAACACAATTTTGTTGTGGACGTATATCTTGTCAACTTGCTTGCTGCTACTAGTCTTATCTTGCTTCAGCGGTATTGTGGGATGAAGTGGCCCGGACCAACCTTACACGTACGCTTACGTGAGACCGGTCCCACCTACTAACATGCACTAGTTGCATAAGGTGGCTGGCGGGTGTCTGTCTCTCCCACTTTAGTTGAAGCAGATTCGATGAAAAGGGTCCTTATGAAGGGTAAATAGAAGTTGACAAAATCACGTTGTGGTTATTCGTAGGTAAGAAAACGTTCTTGCTAGAACCCAATTGCAGCCACGTAAAAGATGCAACAACAATTAGAGGACGTCTAACTTGTTTTTGCAGCAATTGTCATGTGATGTGATATGGCCAGAAGTTGTGATGAATGATGAATGATATATTGTGATGTATGAGATCATGTTCTTGTAATAGGAATCACGACTTGCATGTCGATAAGTATGACAACCGGCAGGAGCCATAGGAGTTGTCTTTAATTTTTGTATGACCTGCGTGTCATTGAAGAACGCCATGTAAATTACTTTACTTTATTGCTAAACGTGTTAGCCATAGAAGTAGAAGTAGTTGTTGGCGTGACAACTTCATGAAGACACGATGATGGAGATCATGATGATGGAGATCATGGTGTCATGCCGGTGACGAAGATGATCATGGAGCCCCGAAGATGGAGATCGAAGGAGCTATATGATATTGGCCATATCATGTCACTATTATATAATTGCATGTGATGTTTATTATGTTTTATGCATCTTGTTTACTTAGAACGACAGTAGTAAATAAGATGATCCCTTATAATAATCTCAAGAAAGTGTTCCCCCTAACTGTGCACCGTTGCTAAAGTTCGTCGTTTCGAAGCACCACGTGATGATCGGGTGTGATAGATCCTTATGTTCACATACAACGGGTGTAAGACAGATTTACACATGCAGAACACTTAGGGTTAACTTGACGAGCCTAGCATGTACAGACATGGCCTCGGAACACAAGAGACCGAAAGGTCGAACATGAGTCGTATGGAAGATACGATCAACATGGAGATGTTCACCGATGATGACTAGTCCGTCTCACGTGATGATCGGACACGGCCTAGTCGACTCGGATCGTGTAACACTTAGATGACTAGAGGGATGTCAAATCTGAGTGGGAGTTCATTCAATAATTTGATTAGACGAACTTAATTATCATGAACTTAGTCTAAAACCTTTGCAAATATGTCTTGTAGATCAAATGGCCAACGCTCATGTCAAAATGAACTTCAACGCGTTCCTAGAGAAAACCAAGCTGAAAGATGATGGCAGCAACTATACGGACTGGGTCCGAAACCTGACGATCATCCTCATAGCTGCCAGGAAACAATATGTCCTAGAAGGACCGCTAGGTGACGCTCCTGTCCCAGAGAACCAAGACATTATGAATGCTTGGCAGTCTCGTGCTGATGATTACTCCCTCATTCAGTGCGGCATGCTTTACAGCTTAGAACCGGGGCTCCAAAAGTGTTTTGAGCAACACGGAGCATATGAGATGTTCGAGGAGCTGAAACTAGTTTTCCAAGCTCATGCCCGGGTCGAGAGATATGAAGTCTCCGACAAGTTCTATAGTTGTAAGATGGAGGAAAATAGTAATGTCAGTGAGCATATACTCAAAATGTCTGGGTTGCACATCCGCCTGTCCCAGCTGGACATTAACCTCCCGGACGAGGCGGTCATTGACAGAATCCTTCAGTCGCTCCCACCAAGCTACAAGAGCTTTGTGATGAACTACAATATGCAGGGGATGGTGAAGACCATTCCTGAAGTATTTTCAATGCTGAAGTCAGCAGAGGTTGAAATCAAGAAAGAACATCAAGTGTTGATGGTCAATAAGACCACTAAGTTCAAGAAGGGCAAGGGTAAAAAAGAACTTCAAGAAGGACGGCAAAGATGTTGCCGCGCCCGGTAAGCCAGTTGCCGGGAAGAAGTCAAAGAATGGACCCAAGCCTGAAACTAAGTGCTTTTATTGCAAGGGGAAGGGTCACTGGAAGCGGAACTGCCCCAAATACTTAGCAGACAAGAAGGCCGGCAACACTAAAGGTATATTTGATATACATGTAATTGATGTGTACCTTACCAGTACTCGTAGTAACTCCTGGGTATTTGATACCGGTGCCGTTGCTCACATTTGTAACTCACAGCAGGAGCTGCGGAATAAGCGGAGACTGGCGAAGGACGAGGTGACGATGCGCGTCGGGAATGGTTCCAAGGTCGATGTGATCGCCGTCGGCACGCTACCTCTACATTTACCTACGGGATTAGTTTTAAACCTCAATAATTGTTATTTAGTGCCAAGTTTGAGCATGAACATTGTATCTGGATCTCGTTTAATACGAGATGGCTACTCATTTAAATCCGAGAATAATGGTTGTTCTATTTATATGAGAGATATGTTTTATGGTCATGGCCCGATGGTCAATGGTTTATTCTTAATGAATCTCGAACGTAATGTTACACATATTCATAGCGTGAATACCAAAAGATGTAAAGTTGATAACGATAGTCCCACATACTTGTGGCACTGCCGCCTTGGTCACATTGGTGTCAAGCGCATGAAGAAGCTCCATGCTGATGGACTTTTAGAGTCTCTCGATTATGAATCATTTGACACATGCGAACCATGCCTCATGGGCAAAATGACCAAGACCCCGTTCTCCGGAACAATGGAACGAGCAACCAACTTGTTGGAAATCATACATACCAATGTGTGCGGTCCAATGAGCGTTGAGGCTCGCGGAGGATATCGTTATGTTCTCACTCTCACTGATGACTTGAGTAGATATGGGTATGTCTACTTGATGAAACACAAGTCTGAGACCTTTGAAAAGTTCAAGGAATTTCAGAATGAAGTAGAGAATCAACGTGACCGAAAGATAAAATTCTTACGATCGGATCGTGGAGGAGAATATTTAAGTCATGAATTTGGTACACACTTAAGAAAATGTGGAATCGTTTCACAACTCACGCCGCTTGGAACACCTCAGCGAAACGGTGTGTCCGAATGTCGTAATCACACTCTATTGGATATGGTGCGGTCTATGATGTCTCTTACCGATTTACCGCTATCATTTTGGGGATACGCTCTAGAGACAGCTACATTCACTTTAAATAGGGCACCATCTAAATCCGTTGAGACGACACCGTATGAATTATGGTTTGGGAAGAAACCTAAGCTGTCGTTTCTAAAAGTTTGGGGATGCGATGCTTATGTCAAGAAACTTCAACCTGAAAAGCTCGAACCCAAGTCGGAAAAATGCGTCTTCATAGGATACCCTAAAGAAACCATTGGGTATACCTTCTACTTAAGATCCGAGGGCAAGATCTTTGTTGCCAAGAACGGAAACTTTCTGGAAAAAGAGTTTCTCTCGAAAGAACTAAGTGGGAGGAAAGTAGAACTCGATGAAGTACTACCTCTTGAACAGGATAGTTGTGCAGCTCAGGAAAATGTTCCTGTGATGCCTACACCAACTGAAGAGGAAAATAATGATGATGATCAAGGTACTTCGGATCAAGTTGCTACTGAACTCCGTAGGTCCACAAGGACACGTTCCGCACCAGAGTGGTACGGCAATCCTGTCCTGGAAATCATGTTGTTGGACAACGGTGAACCTTCGAACTATGAAGAAGCAATGGCGGGCCCAGATTCCAACAAATGGCTAGAAGCCATGAAATCCGAGATATAATCCATGTATGAAAACAAAGTATGGACTTTGACTGACTTGCCCGATGATCGGCGAGCCATAGAAAACAAATGGATCTTTAAGAAGAAGACGGACGCGGATGGTAATGTCACCATCTATAAAGCTCGAGTTGTCGCTAAGGGTTATCGGCAAGTTCAAGGGATTGACTACGATGAGACTTTCTCTCCCGTAGCGAAGCTTAAGTCCGTCCGAATCATGTTAGCAATTGCCGCATACTATGATTATGAGATATGGCAGATGGACGTCAAAACAGCATTCCTTAACGGACATCTTAAGGAAGAACTGTATATGATGCAGCCGTAGGGTTTTGTCGATCCTAAGAATGCTAACAAAGTATGGAAGCTCCAGCGATCCATTTATGGGCTGGTGCAAGCATCTCGGAGTTGGAACATTCGCTTTGATGAGATGATCAAAGCGTTTGGGTTTATGCAGACTTATGGAGAAGCCTGCGTTTACAAGAAAGTGAGTGGGAGCTCTGTAGCATTTCTCATATTATATGTAGATGACATACTTCTGATGGGAAATGATATAGAACTTTTGGACAGCATTAAGGCCTACTTGAATAAGTGTTTTTGAATGAAGGACCTTGGAGAAGCTGCTTATATATTAGGCATCAAGATCTATAGAGATAGATCGAGACGCCTCATAGGTCTTTCACAAAGCACCTACCTTGATAAGATTTTGAAGAAGTTCAAAATGGATCAGTCCAAGAAGGGGTTCTTGCCTGTATTGCAAGGTGTGAGATTGAGCTTGGCTCAATGCCCGACCACGGCAAAAGATAAAGAAGAGATGAGTGTCATCCCCTATGCTTCAGCCATAGGATCTATTATGTATGCCATGCTATGTACCAGACCTGATGTAAACCTTGCCGTAAGTTTGGTAGGAAGGTACCAAAGTAATCCCGGCAAGGAACACTGGACAGCGGTCAAGAATATCCTAAAGTACCTGAAAAGGACGAAGGACATGTTTCTCGTTTATGGAGGTGACGAAGAGATCGTCGTAAAGGGTTACGTCGACGCTAGCTTCGACACAGATCTGGATGACTCTAAGTCACAAACCGGATACATGTATATGTTGAATGGTGGAGCAGTAAGCTGGTGCAGCTGCAAGCAGAGCGTCGTGGCGGGATCTACATGTGAAGCGGAGTACATGGCAGCCTCGGAGGCAGCGCATGAAGCAATTTGGGTGAAGGAGTTCATCACCGACCTAGGAGTCATACCCAATGCATCGGGGCCGATCAAACTCTTCTGTGACAACACTGGAGCTATTGCCCTTGCCAAGGAGCCCAGGTTTCACAAGAAGACCAGGCACATCAAGCGTCGTTTCAACTCCATCCGTGAAAATGTTCAAGATGGAGACATAGATATTTGCAAAGTACATACAGATCTGAATGTCACAGATCCGTTGACTAAACCTCTCTCGCGAGCAAAACATGATCAACACCAGAACTCTATGGGTGTTTGATTCATCACAATGTAACTAGATTATTGACTCTAGTGCAAGTGGGAGACTGTTGGAAATATGCCCTAGAGGCAATAATAAAAGCATTATTATTATATTTCCTTGTTCATGATAATTGTCTTTTATTCATGCTATAATTGTATTATCCGGAAATCGTAATACACGTGTGAATACATAGACCAAAATACGTCCCTAGTAAGCCTCTAGTTGACTAGCTCATTGGTCAACAGATAGTCATGGTTTCCTGACTATGTACATTAGATGTCATTGACAACGGGATCACGTCATTAGGAGAATGACGTGATGGACAAGACCCAATCCTAAGCATAGCACAAGATCGTGTAGTTCGTTTTGCTAGAGCTTTTCCAATGTCAAGTATCTCTTCCTTAGACCATGAGATCGTGTAACTCCCGGATACCGTAGGAGTGCTTTGGGTGTACCAAACGTCACAACGTAACTGGGTGACAATAAAGGTGCACTACAGGTATCTCCGAAAGTGTCTGTTGGGTTGACACGGATCGAGACTGGGATTTGTCACTCCGTATGACAGAGAGGTATCTCTGGGCCCACTCGGTAATGCATCATCATAATGAGCTCAAAGTGACCAAGTGTTTGGTCACGGGATCATGCATTACGGTACGAGTAAAGTGACTTGCCGGTAACAAGACTGAACGAGGTATTGGGATACCGACGATCGAGTCTCGGGCTTGTAACGTACCGATTGACAAAGGGAATAGTATACGGGGTTGCTTGAATCCTCGACATCGTGGTTCATCCGATGACATCATCGAGGAGCATGTGGGAGCCAACATAGGTATCCAGATCCCGCTGTTGGTTATTGACCGGAGAGCCGTCTCGGTCATGTCTGCGTGTCTACCGAACCCGTAGGGTCTACACACTTAAGGTTCGGTGACGCTAGGGTTATTAGGAAGACTTGTATGTGATTACCGAATGTTGTTCGGAGTCTCGGATGAGATCCCGGACATCACGAGGAGTTCCGGAAGGGTCCGGAGGTAAAGATTTATATAAGGGAAGTTGTCATGCGGACACCGGAAAGTTTCGGGGGCATATCGGTATTGTACCGGGGCCACTTGAGGGGTTCCGGGGGTCCACCGGGAGGGGCCACCCCTCTTGGTGGGCCACATGGGCCGAGTGGGGCAGGGAACCAGCCCCTGGAGGGCTGGGCGCCCCCCTGGGCCCATGCACCTAGGGTTGGGGGGGGGGGGAACCCTAGAGGGGGCGCCCCCTTTGCTTGTGGGGCAAGTCCCCCCTCCCTGGCCGCCGCCCCCCCTCTAGATCCCATCTAGAGGGGCCGGCCCCCCTTGCCCCTTCCCCTATAAATAGAGGGGTGAGGGGAGGGCTGAACACCCAAGCCAAGGCGCAGCCCCTCCCCACCCCAACACCTCTCCTCCTTCGTTGTGTGCTTGGCGAAGCCCTGTCGAAGTACTGCCTCTCAACCATCATCACGCCGTCGTGCTACTGCTGGATCCTTCTTCCTCAACCTCTCCTTCCCCCTTGCTGGATCAAGAAGGAGGAGACGTCACCCGTACCGTACGTGTGTTGAACGCGGAGGTGCTGTCCGTTCAGCACTTGGTCATCGGTGATCTGAATCACGGCGAGTACGACTCCATCATCACCGTTCCCTCGAACACTTCCGTACGCGATCTACAAGTGGTATGTAGATGCAAACTCACTCCCTTGACTCGTTGCTTAGATGAACTCATAGATGGATCTTGGTGAAACCGTAGGAAAAATTTTAATTTTCTGCAGCATTCCCCAACAAAAGGTACATGCGGAAGTATGACACATGTGTTGGGCATTAAGACCGCATAAATAAGCTTCTGTTAAAGAAGCCCCCAGGTATAACGAGTGCGAGTAGCACATCGAGTGTGTGCGAACAATGCGCAGATTAGCCCTCGAAGGGTTTTACTGAAAGAGGGAGGAAAAGTAGGGAAACAAAAGACAGTGAAAAAATATGAAAGGTGGACGGAGGAAGGAGATGAACTCTGAGTCCGGCGCTTAGGCGTAGAATCTTCGGAGATGGGCTGCGTTCCATGGGTTCGGCTCGAGTCGGTTGTTAGATGCGTTGCATAGACGGTATGCACCGCCGCTAAGGACTTGGTCGTTGATGAAGGGACCTTCCCATTTGGGCTTAAGTTTGTCCTTTTTCTTGTCCGGCAGGCATAGAACTAGCTCGCCAACATTGTAAGTTTTGGCCCGTACTTCCCTGCTTTGATATCTTCGAGCCTGCAGCTGATAGAATGCGGAACGGGATTTTGCCACGTCACGCTCCTCCTCTAAGGCGTCCAAACTGTCCTGCCGATCCAACTCGGCTTCTCTTTCTTCGTACATGTGCACGCGAGGTGAGTCATGAATTATATCGCAGGGCAAAACTGCCTCTGCACCGTATACCATAAAAAATGGTGTGAATCTGGTAGTGCGGTTTGGCGTGGTCCGCAGCCCCCAGAGTACGGAGTCGAGCTCCTCTACCCAGTGCGTGTTAGATTCTGTGAGGGATCGCACTAATCTGGGTTTAATGCCGCTCATGATTAGACCGTTTGCTCGTTCGACTTGACCGTTAGTTTGAGGGTGATAGACTGAAGCGTAGTCGAGCTTGATGCCCATGTTTTTGCACCAGTGTTTAACCTTGCCGGCCGTGAAATTCGTGCCGTTATCAGTGATGATGCTGTTGGGGACGCCAAAACGGTGTACTACCCCGGATATGAAGTCTATCACAGGTCCGGATTCAGCCGTTTTAACCGGCTTGGCCTCTATCCATTTGGTGAATTTGTCCACCATGACCAATAAGTATTTTTGCTTGTGGGTTCCCCCTTTAAGGGGTCCAACCATGTCAAGCCCCCAGACCGCGAACGGCCAAGTGATGGGTATAGTTTTGAGGGCGGTGGGTGGCATGTGGCTTTTATTAGCAAAGAGCTGGCAAGCGACGCATCGTTGGACTAGCTCCTGAGCATCTGCCCGGGCTGTCGGCCAATAAAATCCTGTACGGAAGGCCTTGCCTACAAGGGCCCGGGCTGCGGCGTGGTGCCCGCTGAGTCCGGCGTGAATTTCAGCCAGGAGATTTCGCCCTTCCTCTTCGGAGATACACCTTTGAAGGACTCCGGTTGTGCTTTACTTATAAAGTTCTCCCTCATGGACCTTGTAGGCTTTAGATCGCCGAACTATGCAGCGGGCCTCATTTTGGTCTTCGGGAAGTTCCTGCCTAATTAAGTAGGCTAGGAATGGTTCCGTCCACGGGGCAATTCCTGCCATTATTTCGTGGGCTGAAGGTGTTATTTCATTGGCTGAGCCACCGATTGTGTCAGAATATTCCGTGTTGGTTGGTGCGGTTGTTTCCGGGTTGTTATTTCCGGCCTCCTCTTCCCATAATACGGATGGCTTAAAGAGCCGCTCCAGGAAGATGTTTGGAGGGACGGCGTCGTGTTTTCGCCGATGCGTGCCAACACGTCTGCTGCCTGGTTATTATCCCGGGCTACATGGTGGAATTCGAGTCCATCGAACCGAGCTGACATTTTTAGGACAGCGTTACGGTAGGCTGCCATTTTTGGATCCTTGGCGTCAAAGTCTCCATTTACTTGGGATATTTCGAGGTTTGAATCCCCGCGCACCTCTAGGCGTTGAATACCCATGGAGATTGCCATCCGGAGACCATGTAGAAGAGCCTCGTATTCGGCTGCGTTGTTGGAGTTTGTGTACATTATTTGAAGTACGTATTGGACTGTGTCTCCGGTTGGGGACGTCAAGACGACGCCAGCCCCCAAGCCAGCCAACATTTTGGAGCTGTCGAAATGCATGATCCAATTGGAGTATGCGCGGTACTCTTTAGGGAGTTCAGCTTCTGTCCATTCGGCGATGAAGTCAGCCAAAACTTGCGACTTTATTGCTCGCCGTGGTTTGAAGGTTATGTCAAATGGTAAGAGCTCAATGGCCCATTTTGCAATCCTGCCCGTCGCGTCGCGATTGTTTATAATATCGTTGAGAGGTACTTCGGAGGCCACCGTTATGGAACACTCTTGAAAGTAGTGTCGCAGCTTGCGGGATGCCATGAACACCGCGTATGCTATTTTTTGATAATGTGCGTACCGGGACTTGCATGGAGTTAAGACAGTGGATACGTAGTACACTGGTTTTTGAAGAGGGAATTTGTGCCCTTCTGTTTCTCGTTCTACGACGAGTACCGCGCTGACAACTTGATTTGTTGCCGCGATATATAGTAACATCGGTTCGCCCAGGTTGGGCGCGGCTAGGACCGGATTTGTTGCCAATATGGCCTTAATTTCTTCGAGTCCGACCGTGGCAGCATCCGTCCATTCGAAGTGTTCGGTGCGCCGGAGGAGGCGATAGAGGGGCAGTGCCTTTTCTCCCAAACGGGAGATGAAGCGGCTTAGAGCCGCCACGCATCCAGTTAGTTTTTGTATTTGTTTGAGGTCTTTTGGGATATCCAATTGTGACAGAGCTCGGATCTTGGCTGGGTTTGCTTCAATTCCTCTACCGGATACAATGAAGCCCAAGAGCTTTCCGGCTGGTACGCCGAAAACACATTTTTCCGGGTTGAGCTTAATGTCGTATGCTCAGAGGTTGTCGAATGTGAGCCTCAAATCGTCTACTAGAGTTTCGACATGTTTGGTCTTAATGACCACATCATCTACGTATGCCTCCACTGTTTTGCCTATCTAGGTAGCCAGACATGTCTGAATCATGCGTTGATATGTTGCGCTGGCGTTTTTGAGTCCGAAGGGCATTGTGTTAAAGCAGAATGGTCCGTATGGAGTAATGAATGCCGTTGCGGCCTGGTCTTTCTCCGCCATCTTGATTTGATGGTATCCGGAGTATGCGTTGAGGAAGCACAATGAATCGTGCCCTGCGGTAGCATTGATGATTTGGTCGATGCGGGGGAGGGGGAAAGGATCCTTTGGGCAGGCCTTGTTAAGGTCTTTGAAATTGACACAAAGGCGCCAGGATTTGTCCTTTTTTGGTACCATTACCAGGTTTGCTAGCCAGTCCGGGTGTTTTATATCTCTGATGAATCCGGCTTCTAAGAGTTTGGCTAGCTCCTCTCCCATTGCCTGTCTTTTGGGTTCAGAAAATCGCCGAAGAGCCTGTTTGATTGGCTTGAATCCTTTTAGGATATTTAGGCTGTGTTCTGCCAGCCTGCGTGGGATTCCTGGCACGTCTGAAGGGTGCCAGGCAAAAATGTCCCAATTTTCCCGAAGGAATTCTCGTACTGCGACTTCTACATCAGGGTTCAATTGTGCCCCAATGGAGGCCGTCTTTGTGGGGTCGATTGGATGGACCTGGAATTTCACTATTTCGTCTGCTGGTTTAAAAGAGGTGGACTTAGATCTCTTATCGAGTATCACATCGTCCCTATCCACCGTTGAGCGCAGCGCAGTGAGTTCCTCTGCCGCTAGGGCTTCGGATAGTGCCTCTAGGGCTAGTGCGGCTGTCTTATTTTCAGCGCGGAGTGCTATATCTGGATCACTGACAAGAGTGATGATTCCATTGGGCCCGGGCATTTTAAAGTTCATGTACCCGTAATGGGGTATAGCTGAAGGAAATATGCCCTAGAGGCAATAATAAAGTTATTATTTATTTCCTTATATCATGATAAATGTTTATTATTCATGCTAGAATTGTATTAACCAGAAACATAATACATGTGAGAATACATAGACAAACAGAGTGTCACTAGTATGCCTCTACTTGAGTAGCTCGTTAATCAAAGATGGTTATGTTTCCTAACCATGGACAAAGAGTTGTTATTTGATTAACGGGATCACATCATTAGGAGAATGATGTGATTGACTTGACCCATTCCGTTAGCTTAGCACTTGATCGTTTAAGTATTTTGCTATTGCTTTCTTCATGACTTATACATGTTCCTGTAACTATGAGATTATGCAACTCCCGTTTACCGGAGGAACACTTTGGGTGCTACCAAACATCACAACGTAACTGGGTGATTATAAAGGAGTACTACAGGTGTCTCCAAAGGTACATGTTGGGTTGGTGTATTTCGAGATTAGGTTTTGTCACTCCGATTTTCAGAGAGGTATCTCTGGGCCCTCTCGGTAATACACATCACTTAAGCCTTGCAAGCATTACAACTAATGAGTTAGTTGTGAGATGATGTATTACGGAACGAACAAGTAAAGAGACTTGCCGGTAACGAGATTAAACTGGGTATTGAGATACCGACGATCGAATCTCGGGCAAGTAACATACCGATGACAAAGGGAACAATGTATGTTGTTATGCGGTCTGACCAATAAAGATCTTCGTAGAATATGTGGGAGCCAATATGAGCATCCATGTTCCGCTATTGGTTACTGACCGGAAACGTGTTTCGGTCATGTCTACATTGTTCTCGAACCCGTAGGGTCCGCACGCTTAAGGTTTCGACGACAGTTATATTATGAGTTTACATGTTTTGATGTACCGAAGGAGTTCGGAGTCCCGGATGAGATCGGGGACATGACGAGGAGTCTCGAAATGGTCAAGACGTAAAGATTCATATATTGGATGATATGGTTAGGCCAAGGGGTCAAGCCCATGAGGCTTTAGGTCGGTGCAAAAGGAGTTTTGCGGAGGCCAGGGGGCCAAACGCCAGAGATGCTGGCGTCTGGCCCTGGGCCAGACGCCGAGGCCCATGGCGTCTGGGCCAGACGCCGAGGCCCATGGCGTCTGGGCCAGACGCCGAGGCCCATGGCGTCTAGGCCAGACGCCAAGGATTGTGGCGTTTGGTCCTGGAGTCCGAGTGGGACTCTTGCCTTTCGGGAAAAACCGACTTTGAGGAGGCTTTTGCTCCAAGTTTCGACCCCGGGGCTCAACATATAAATAGAGGGGCAGGGCTAGCACCAAAGACAACAATTGATCCCTTGGATCTCTTAGCCGTGTGCGGTGCCCCCCTCCACCATAGTCCACCTCAATAATATCGTAGCGGTGCTTAGGCAAAGCCCTGCGACGGTAGAACATCAAGATCGTCACCACGCCGTCATGTTGACGGAACTCTCCCTCGACACTCGGCTGGATCGGAGTTCGAGGGACATCATGGAGCTGAACGTGTGCTAGAACTCGGAGGTGCCGTAGTTTCGGTGCTTGATCGGTCGGGCCGTGAAGACGTACGACTACATCAACCGCGTTGTGCTAACGCTTCCGCTTACGATCTACAAAGGTATGTAGATTACACTCTCCCCTCTCGTTGCTATGCATCACCATGATCTTGTGTGTGTGTAGGAAATTTTTTGAAATTACTACGTTCCCCAACAGTGGCATCCGAGCCTAGGTTTTATGCGTTGATGTTATATGCACAAGTAGAACACAAGTGAGTTGTGGGCGATACAAGTCATACTGCTTACCAGCATGTCATACTTTGGTTCGGCGGTATTGTTGGATGAAGCGGCCCGGACCGACATTACGCGTACGCTTACGCGAGACTGGTTCTACCGACGTGCTTTGCACACAGGTGGCTGGCGGGTGTCAGTTTCTCCAACTTTAGTTGAACCGAGTGTGGCTACGCCCGGTCCTTGCGAAGGTTAAAACAGCACTAACTTGACGAACTATCGTTGTGGTTTTGATGCGTAGGTAAGAACGGTTCTTGCTCAGCCCGTAGCAGCCACGTAAAATTTGCAACAACAAAGTAGAGGACGTCTAACTTGTTTTTGCAGGGCATGTTGTGATGTGATATGGTCAAGACGTGATAATATATAAGTTGTTGTATGAGATGATCATGTTTTGTTGAAGTTATCGGCAACTGTCAGAAGCCCTATGGATGTCTCTTTGTTGCATAAGATGCAAGTGCCAAATAATTGCTTTACTTTATCGCTATACGATAGCAATAGTTGCAAGAGCAATAGTTGGTGAGACAACCATGTGATGACACATTGATGTAGATCAAGATGATGAAGATCATGGTGTCGTGCCGGTGACGATAGAGATTATGACAATACTTTGGAGATGGAGATCAAAGGCGCAAGATGATCATGGCCATATCATGTCACATATTTTGATTGCATATGATGTTTATCTATTATACATCTTATTCTTGCTTTGATTGACGGTAGCAGTTTAAGATGATCTCTCACTAATTATCAAGAAGTGTTCTCCCTGAGTATGCACCGTTGCCAAAGTTCGTCGTGCCCAGACACCACGTGATGATCGGGTGTGATAAGCTCTACGTCCATCTACAATGGGTGCAAGCCAGTTTTGCACATGCGGAATACTCAGGTTAAACTTGACGAGCCTAGCATATGCAGATATGGCCTCGGAACATGGAGACCGAAAGGTCGAGCGTGAATCATATAGTAGATATGATCAACATAGTGATGTTCACCATTGAAAACTACTCCATCTCACGTGATGATCGGTTAAGGTTTAGTTGATTTGGATCACGTGATCACTTAGATGACTCGAGAGATGTCTGTCTAAGTGGGAGTTCTTAAGTAATATGATTAATTGAACTTAAATTTATCATGAACTTAGTCCTGGTAGTATTTTGCAAATTATGTTGTAGATCAATAGCTTGCGTTGTTTCTTTCATATGTTTATTTTGATATGTTCCTAGAGAAAATTGTGTTGAAAAATGTTAGTAGCAATGATGCGGATTGGATCCATGATCTGAGGTTTATCCTCATTGCTGCGCAGAAGAATTATGTCCTTGATGCACCGCTAGGTGACAAACCTATTGCAGGAGCAGATGCAGATGTTATGAACGTTTGGCTAGCTCAATATGATGACTACTTGATAGTTTAGTGCACCATGCTTAACGGCTTAGAATCGGGACTTCAAAGACGTTTTGAACGTCATGGACCATATGAGATGTTCCAGGAATTGAAGTTAATATTTCAAGCAAATACCCGAGTTGAGAGATATGAAGTCTCCAACAAGTTCTATAGCTAAAGGATGGAGGAGAATCGCTCAACTAGTGAGCAAGTGCTCAGATTGTCTGGGTACTACAATCGCTTGAATGAAGTGGGAGTTAATCTTCCAGATAAGATAGTGATTGATAGAATTCTCTAGTCACCATCACCAAGTTAGTAGAACTTCGTGATGAACTATAGTATGCAAAGGATGAAGAAAACGATTCCCGAGCTCTTCGTGATGTTGAAATCGACGAAGGTAGAAATCAAGAAAGAGCATCAAGTTTTGATGATTGAAAAGACCACTAGTTTCAAGAGAATGGCAAAGGGAAAGAAAGGGAACTTCAAGTAGAATGACAAGCAAGTTGTCACTCCTGCGAAGAATCCCAAAGCTGAACCTAAAGCCTGAAACTGAGTGCTTCTACTGCAAAGGAAATGGTCACTGGAAGTGGAACTACTCCAAATATTTGGTGGATAAGAAGGATGGCAAAGTTAACAAGGGTATATTTTATATACAGGTTATTGATGTGTGCCTTACTAGTGTTTATAGTAGCTCCTGAGTATTTGATATTTGTTCGGTTGCTAAAAATTAGTAACTCGAAACAGGAGTTACAGAATAAACAGAGACTAGTTGAGGGTGAAGTGACGATGATTGTTGGAAGTAGTTCCAAGATTGATATGATCATCATCGCACACTCCCTATACTTTCGGGATTAGTGTTGAACCTAAATAAATGTTATTTGGTGTTTGCGTTGAGCATGAATGTGATTTGATCATATTTATTGCAATACGGTTATTCATGTAAGTTAGAGAATAATTGTTGTTCTGTTTACATGAATAAAACCTTCTATGGTCATACACCCAATGAAAATGGTTTGTTGGATCTCGATCGTATGATACACATATTCATAATATTGAAGCCAAAAGATGTAAAGTTAATAATGATAGTGCAACTTATTTGTGGCACTGCCGTTTAGGTCACATTGGTGTAAAGCGCATGAAGAAACTCCATGCTGATGGGCTTTTGGAATCACTTGATTATGAATCACTTGATGCTTGCGAACCATGCCTCATGGGCAAGATGACTAAGACTCCATTCTCCGGAACAATGGAGCGAGCAACAGATTTGTTGGAAATAATACATACTGATGTATGAGATCCAATGAGTGTTGATGCTCGTGGCAAGTATCGTTATTTTCTGACCTTCACAGATGATTTGAGCAGATTTGGATATATCTACTTAAACGAACATAAATCTGAAACATTTGAAAGGTTCAAAGAATTTCAGAGTGAAGTTGAAAATCATCGTAACAAGAAAAGAAAGTTTCTACGATCTGATCGTGGAGGAGAATATTTGAGTTACGAGTTTGGTCTTCAATTAAAACAATGTGGAATAATTTCACAAACTCACGCCACCTGGAACACCACAATGTAATGGTGTGTCCGAACGTCGTAATCGTACTTTAATAGATATGGTGCGATCTATGATATCTCTTATCAGTTTACCACTATCGTTTTGGGGTTATGCATTAGAGACATCTGCATTCACGTTTAATAGGGCACCATCGAAATCCGTTGAGACGACACCGTATGAACTATGGTTTAGCAGTAAACCTAAGCTATCGTTTCTTAAAGTTTGGAGTTTCGATGCTTATATGAAAAAGGTTTTCAACTAGATAAGCTCGAACCCAAATCGGAGAAGTGCGTCTTCATAGAATACCCAAAGGAAACTGTTGGGTACACCTTCTATCACAGATCCGAAGGCAAAACATTCGTTGCTAAGAATGGATCCTTTCTAGAGAAGGAGTTTCTCTCGAAAGAAGTGAGTGGGAGGAAAGTAGAGCTTGATAAGGTAATTTGTACCTTCTCCCGAATTGGAAAGTAGTTCATCACAGAAATCAGTTCTAGTGATTCCTACACCAATTAGTGAAGAAGCTAATGGTGATGATCATGAAACTTTAGATCAAGTTACTACAGACCCTTGTAGGTCTTCCAGAGTACAATCCGCACCAGAGTGGTAGGGTAATCCTGTTCTGAAAGTCATGTTACTAGACCATGATAAACCTATGATCTATGAGGAAGCGATGATGAGCCCAGATTCCGCGAAATGGCTTGAGGCCATGAAATCTGAGATAGGATCCATGTATGAGAACAAAGTATGGACTTTGATTGACTTGCTCGATGATCAGCAAGCCATGTTAAATAAATGGATCTTCTAGAGGAAGACGGACACTGATAGTAGTGTTACTATCTACAAATCTCGACTTGTCACAAAAAGGTTTTCGACAAGTTCAAGGTGTTGACTACAATGAGATTTTCTCAACTGTAGCAATGCTTAAGTCTGTCCGAATCATGTTAGCAATTGTCACATGTTATGAAATCTGGCAAATGGATGTCAAAACTACATTCTTTAATGGATTTATTAAAGAAGAGTTGTATATGATGCAACCAGAAGGTTTTGTTAATCCTAAATGTACTAACAAAATGTGCAAGCTCCAATGATCCATCAATGGACTAGTGCAAGCATCTCGGAGTTGGAATATACGCTTTGATGAGTTGATCAAAGCATATGGTTTTATACAGACTTTTGGAAAGGCCTGTATTTACAAGAAAGTGAGTGGGAGCTCTGTAGCATTTCTGATATTATATGTGCAAGACATATTGTTGATTGGAAATGATATAGAATTTCTGGATAGCATAAAAAGATACTTGAATAAAAAGTTTTTCAATGAAAGACCTCGGTGAAGCTGCTTACATATTGAGCATCAAGATCTATAGAGATAGATCAAAGACGCTTGAAAAGTTTTTTCAATGAGTACATACCTTGACAAGATTTTGAAGTAGTTCAAAATGGAACAGTCAAAGAAAGAGTTTCTTGCATGTGTTACAAGGTGTGAAATTGAGTAAGACTCAAATCCTGACCACAACAGAAAATAGAAAGAGAATGAAAGTCATTCCCTATGCTTCAGTCATAGGTTCTATAAAAGTATGCCATGCTATGGACCAGACCTATTGTATACTCTGCCCTGGTTTGGCAAGGGAGTACACTAGTGATCTAGGAGTAGATCACTGGACATTGGTCAAAATTATCCTTAGAGGAATAGGGATATGTTTCTCGATTATGGAGGTGACAAAAGGTTCGTCGTAAAGGGTTACATGGATACAAGTTTTCGCACTGATCCAGATGACTCTAAGTCTCGATCTAGATACATATTGAAAGTAGGAGCAATTAGCTATAGTTGCTCCGTGCAGAGCATTGTTGACATAGAGATTTGCAAAATACATATGGATCTGAATGTGGCAGACCCGTTGACTAAAATTCTCTCACAAGCAAAACATGATCACACCTTAGTACTCTTTGGGTGTTAATCACATAGCGATGTGAACTAGATTATTGACTCTAGTAAACCCTTTGGGTGTTGGTCACATGACGATGTGAACAATGGGTGTTAATCACATGGTGATGTGAACTATTGATGTTAAATCACATGGCGATGTGATCTAGATTATTGACTCTAGTGCAAGTGGGAGACTAAAGGAAATATGCCCTAGAGGCAATAATAAAGTTATTATTTATTTCCTTATATCATGATAAATGTTTATTATTCATGCTAGAATTGTATTAACCGGAAACATAATACATGTGTGAATACATAGACAAACAGAGTGTCACTAGTATGCCTCTACTTGACTAGCTCGTTAATCAAAGATGGTTATGTTTCCTAACCATGGACAAATAGTTGTTATTTGATTAACGGGATCACATCATTAGGAGAATGATGTGATTGGCTTGACCCATTCCGTTAGCTTAGCACTTGATCGTTTAAGTATTTTGCTATTGCTTTCTTCATGACTTATACATGTTCCTGTAACTATCAGATTATGCAACTCCCGTTTACCGGAGGAACACTTTGGTTGCTACCAAACGTCACAACATAACTGGGTGATTATAAAGGAGTACTACAGGTGTCTCCAAAGGTACATGTTGGGTTGGCGTATTTAGAGATTAGGTTTTGTCACTCCGATTGTCGGAGAGGTATCTCTGGGCCCTCTTGGTAATACACATCACTTAAGCCTTGCAAGCATTACAACTAATGAGTTAGTTGTGAGATGATGTATTACGGAACGAGTAAAGAGACTTGCCGGTAACGAGATTAAACTAGGTCTTGAGATACCGACGATCGAATCTCGGGCAAGTAACATACCGATGACAAAGGGAACAACGTATGTTGTTATGCGGTCTGACCGATAAAGATCTTCGTAGAATATGTGGGAGCCAATATGAGCATCCAGGTTCCGCTATTGGTTATTGACCGGAAACGTGTTTCGGTCATGTCTACATTGTTCTCGAACCCGTAGGGTCCGCACGCTTAAGGTTTCGATGACAGTTATATTATGAGTTTACATGTTTTGATGTACCGAAGGAGTTCGGAGTCCCGGATGAGATCGGGGACATGACGAGGAGTCTCGAAATGGTCAAGACGTAAAGATTCATATATTGGATGATATGGTTAGGCCAAGGGGTCAAGCCCATGAGGCTTTAGGTCGGTGCAAAAGGAGTTTTGCGGAGGCCAGGGGGCCAAACGCCGGAGACGCTGGCGTCTGGCCCTGGGCCAGATGCCGAGGCCCATGGCGTCTGGGCCAGACGCCGAGGCCCATGGCGTCTGGGCCAGACGCCGCGGCCCATGGCGTCTGGGCCAGACGCCAAGGATTGTGGCGTTTGGTCCTGGAGTCCGAGTGGGACTCTTGCCTTTCGGGAAAAACCGACTTTGAGGAGGCTTTTGCTCCAAGTTTCGACCCCGGGGCTCAACATATAAATAGAGGGGCAAGGCTAGCACCAAAGACAACAATTGATCCCTTGGATCTCTTAGCCGTGAGCGGTGCGCCCCTCCACCATAGTCCACCTCGATAATATCGTAGCGGTGCTTAGGCAAAGCCCTGCGACGGTAGAACATCAAGATCGTCACCACGCCGTCATGCTGACGGAACTCTCCCTCGACACTCGGCTGGATCGGAGTTCGAGGGACGTCATGGAGCTGAACGTGTGCTAGAACTCGGAGGTGCCGTAGTTTCGGTGCTTGATCGGTCGGGCCGTGAAGACGTATGACTACATCAACCGCATTGTGCTAACGCTTCCGCTTATGGTCTACAAGGGTATGTAGATTACACTCTCCCCTCTCATTGCTATGCATCACCATGATCTTGTGTGTGCGTAGGAATTTTTTTGAAATTACTACGTTCCCCAACAGTGGCATCCGAGCCTAGGTTTTATGCGTTGATGTTATATGCACAAGTAGAACACAAGTGAGTTGTGGGCGATACAAGTCATACTGCTTACCAGCATGTCATACTTTGGTTCGGCGGTATTGTTGGATGAAGCGGCCCGGACCGACATTACGCGTACGCTTACGCGAGACTGGTTCTACCAACGTGCTTTGCACACAGGTGGCTGGCGGGTGTCAGTTTCTCCAACTTTAGTTGAACCGAGTGTGGCTACGCCCGGTCCTTGCGAAGGTTAAAACAACACTAACTTGATGAACTATCGTTGTGCTTTTGATGCGTAGGTAAGAACGGTTCTTGCTCAGCCCGTAGCAGCCACGTAAAATTTGCAACAACAAAGTAGAGGACGTCTAACTTGTTTTTGCAGGGCATGTTGTGATGTGATATGGTCAAGATGTGATAAGATATAAGTTGTTGTATGAGATGATCATGTTTTGTTGAAGTTATCGGCAACTGTCAGAAGCCCTATGGATGTCTCTTTGTTGCATAAGATGCAAGTGCCAAATAATTGCTTTACTTTATCGCTATACGATAGCAATAGTTGCAAGAGCAATAGTTGGTGAGACAACCATGTGATGACACATTGATGTAGATCAAGATGATGAAGATCATGGTGTCGTGCCGGTGACGATAGAGATCATGACAATACTTTGGAGATGGAGATCAAAGGCGCAAGATGATCATGGCCATATCATGTCACATTTTTTGATTGCATATGATGTTTATCTATTATACATCTTATTCTTGCTTTGATTGACGGTAGCATTTTAAGATGATCTCTCACTAATTATCAAGAAGTGTTCTCCCTGAGTATGCACCGTTGCCAAAGTTCGTCGTGCCCAGACACCACGTGATGATCGGGTGTGATAAGCTCTACGTCCATCTACAACGGGTGCAAGCCAGTTTTGCACATGCGGAATACTCAGGTTAAACTTGACGAGCCTAGCATATGCAGATATGGCCTCGGAACACGGAGACTGAAAGGTCGAGCGTGAATCATATAGTAGATATGATCAACATAGTGATGTTCACCATTGAAAACTACTCCATCTCACGTGATGATCGGTTATGGTTTAGTTGATTTGGATCACGTGATCACTTAGATGACTCGAGAGATGTCTGTCTAAGTGGGAGTTCTTAAGTAATATGATTAATTGAACTTAAATTTATCATGAACTTAGTCCTGGTAGTATTTTGCAAATTATGTTGTAGATCAATAGCTTGCGTTGTTTCTTTCATATGTTTATTTTGATATGTTCCTAGAGAAAATTGTGTTGAAAATGTTAGTAGCAATGATGCGGATTGGATCCGTGATCTGAGGTTTATCCTCATTGCTGCGCAGAAGAATTATGTCCTTGATGCACCGCTAGGTGACAAACCTATTGCAGGAGCAGATGCAGACGTTATGAACGTTTGGCTAGCTCAATATGATGACTACTTGATAGTTTAGTGCACCATGCTTAACGGCTTAGAATCGGGACTTCAAAGATGTTTTGAACGTCATGGACCATATGAGATGTTCCAGGAATTGAAGTTAATATTTCAAGCAAATACCCGAGTTGAGAGATATGTAGTCTCGAACAAGTTCTATAGCTAAAGGATGGAGGAGAATCGCTCAACTAGTGAGCAAGTGCTCAGATTGTCTGGGTACTACAATCGCTTGAATCAAGTGGGAGTTAATCTTCCAGATAAGATAGTGATTGATAGAATTCTCTAGTCACCATCACCAAGTTAGTAGAACTTCGTGATGAACTATAGTATGCAAATGATGAAGAAAACGATTCCCGAGCTCTTCGTGATGTTGAAATCGACGAAGGTAGAAATCAAGAAAGAGCATCAAGTGTTGATGATTGACAAGACCACTAGTTTCAAGAGAATGGCAAAGGGAAAGAAAGGGAACTTCAAGTAGAATGACAAGCAAGTTGTCACTCCCGCGAAGAATCCCAAAGCTGAACCTAAAGCCTGAAACTGAGTGCTTCTACTGCAAAGGAAATGGTCACTGGAAGTGGAACTACTCCAAATATTTGGTGGATAAGAAGGATGGCAAAGTGAACAAGGGTATATTTTATATACAGGTTATTGATGTGTGCCTTACTAGTGTTTATAGTAGCTCCTGAGTATTTGATATTTGTTCGGTTGCTAAAAATTAGTAACTCGAAACAGGAGTTACAGAATAAACAGAGACTAGTTGAGGGTGAAGTGACGATGATTGTTGGAAGTAGTTCCAAGATTGATATGATCATCATCGCACACTCCCTATACTTTCGGGATTAGTGTTGAACCTAAATAAATGTTATTTGGTGTTTGCGTTGAGCATGAATGTGATTTGATCATATTTATTGCAATACGGTTATTCATGTAAGTTAGAGAATAATTGTTGTTCTGTTTACATGAATAAAACCTTCTATGGTCATACACCCAATGAAAATGGTTTGTTGGATCTCGATCGTATGATACACATATTCATAATATTGAAGCCAAAAGATGTAAAGTTAATAATGATAGTGCAACTTATTTGTGGCACTGCCGTTTAGGTCACATTGGTGTAAAGCGCATGAAGAAACTCCATGTTGATGGGCTTTTGGAATCACTTGATTATGAATCACTTGATGCTTGCGAACCATGCCTCATGGGCAAGATGACTAAGACTCCGTTCTCCGGAACAATGGAGCGAGCAATAGATTTGTTGGAAATAATACATACTGATGTATGAGATCCAATGAGTGTTGATGCTCGTGGCAAGTATCGTTATTTTCTGACCTTCACAGATGATTTGAGCAGATATGGGTATATCTACTTAAAGAAACATAAATCTGAAACATTTGAAAGGTTCAAAGAATTTCAGAGTGAAGTTGAAAATCATCGTAATAAGAAAATAAAGTTTCTACGATCTGATCGTGGAGGAGAATATTTGAGTTACGAGTTTGGTCTTCAATTAAAACAATGTGGAATAATTTCACAAACTCACGCCACCTGGAACACCACAATGTAATGGTGTGTCCGAACGTCGTAATCGTACTTTAATAGATATGGTGCGATCTATGATATCTCTTATCAGTTTACCACTATCGTTTTGGGGTTATGCATTAGAGACAGCTGCATTCACATTTAATAGGGCACCATCGAAATCCGTTGAGACGACACCGTATGAAATATGGTTTAGCAGTAAACCTAAGCTATTGTTTCTTAAAGTTTGGAGTTGCGATACTTATATGAAAAAGGTTTTCAACTTGATAAGCTCGAACCCAAATCGGAGAAGTGCATCTTCATAGAATACCCAAAGGAAACTGTTGGGTACACCTTCTATCACAGATCCGAAGGCAAAACATTCGTTGCTAAGAATGGATCCTTTCTAGATAAGGAGTTTCTCTCGAAAGAAGTGAGTGGGAGGAAAGTAGAGCTTGATAAGGTAATTTGTACCTTCTCCCGAATTGGAAAGTAGTTCATCACAGAAATCAGTTCCAGTGATTCCTACACCAATTAGTGAAGAAGCTAATGATGATGATCATGAAACTTTAGATCAAGTTACTACAGACCCTCGTAGGTCTTCCAGAGTACAATCTGCACCAGAGTGGTACGGTAATCCTGTTCTGAAAGTCATGTTACTAGACCATGATAAACCTATGATCTATGATTAAGCGATGATGAGCCCAGATTCCGCGAAATGGCTTGAGGCCATGAAATCTGAGATAGGATCCATGTATGAGAACAAAGTATGGACTTTGATTGACTTGCTCGATGATCAGCAAGCCATGTTAAATAAATGGATCTTCTAGAGGAAGACGGACACTGATAGTAGTGTTACTACCTACAAAGCTCGACTTTTCACAAAAAGGTTTTCGACAAGTTCAAGGTGTTGACTACAATGAGATTTTCTCAACTGTAGCGATGCTTAAGTCTGTCCGAATCATGTTAGCAATTGTCACATGTTATGAAATCTGGCAAATGGATGTCAAAACTACATTCTTTAATGGATTTATTAAAGAAGAGTTGTATATGATGCAACCAGAAGGTTTTGTTAATCCTAAATGTACTAACAAAATGTGCAAGCTCCAACGATCCATCAATGGACTGGTGCAAGCATCTCGGAATTGGAATATACGCTTTGATGAGTTGATCAAAGAATATGGTTTTATACAGACTTTTGGAAAGGCCTGTATTTACAAGAAAGTGAGTGGGAGCTCTATAGCATTTCTGATATTATATGTGCAAGACATATTGTTGATTGGAAATGATATAGAATTTCTGGATAGCATAAAAAGATACTTGAATAAAAAGTTTTTCAATGAAAGACCTCGGTGAAGCTGCTTACATATTGAGCATCAAGATCTATAGAGATAGATCAAAGACGCTTGAAAAGTTTTTTCAATGAGTACATACCTTGACAAGATTTTGAAGTAGTTCAAAATGGAACAGTCAAAGAAAGAGTTTCTTGCATGTGTTACAAGGTGTGAAATTGAGTAAGACTCAAATCCTGACCACAGCAGAAAATAGAAAGAGAATGAAAGTCATTCCCTATGCTTCAGTCATAGGTTCTATAAAAGTATGCCATGCTATGGACCAGACCTATTGTATACTCTTCCCTGGTTTGGCAAGGGAGTACACTAGTGATCTAGGAGTAGATCACTGGACATTGGTCAAAATTATCCTTAGTGGAATAAGGATATGTTTCTCGATTATGGAGGTGACAAAAGGTTCGTCGTAAAGGGTTACGTCGATACAAGTTTTGGCACTGATCCAGATGACTCTAAGTCTCGATCTAGATACATATTGAAAGTAGGAGCAATTAGCTATAGTTGCTCCGTGCAGAGCATTGTTGACATAGAGATTTGCAAAATACATATGGATCTGAATGTGGCAGACCCGTTGACTAAACTTCTCTCACAAGCAAAACATGATCACACCTTAGTACTCTTTGGGTGTTAATCACATAGCGATGTGAACTAGATTATTGACTCTAGTAAACCCTTTGGGTGTTGGTCACATGACGATGTGAACAATGGGTGTTAATCACATGGTGATGTGAACTATTGATGTTAAATCACATGGCGATGTGATCTAGATTATTGACTCTAGTGCAAGTGGGAGACTGAAGGAAATATGCCCTAGAGGCAATAATAAAGTTATTATTTATTTCCTTATATCATGATAAATGTTTATTATTCATGCTAGAATTGTATTAACCGGAAACATAATACATGTGTGAATACATAGACAAACAGAGTGTCACTAGTATGCCTCTACTTGACTAGCTCGTTAATCAAAGATGGTTATGTTTCCTAACCATGGACAAAGAGTTGTTATTTGATTAATGGGATCACATCATTAGGAGAATGATGTGATTGACTTGACCCATTCTGTTAGCTTAGCACTTGATCGTTTAAGTATTTTGCTATTGCTTTCTTCATGACTTATACATGTTCCTGTAACTATGAGATTATGCAACTCCCGTTTACCGGAGGAACACTTTGGGTGCTACCAAACGTCACAACGTAACTGGGTGATTATAAAGGAGTACTACAGGTGTCTCCAAAGGTACATGTTGGGTTGGCGTATTTCGAGATTAGGTTTTGTCACTCCGATTGTCGGAGAGGTATCTCTGGGCCCTCTCGGTAATACACATCACTTAAGCCTTGCAAGAATTACAACTAATGAGTTAGTTGTGAGATGATGTATTACGGAACGAGTAAAGAGACTTGCCGGTAACGAGATTAAACTAGGTATTGAGATACCGACAATCGAATCTCGGGCAAGTAACATACCGATGACAAAGCGAACAATGTATGTTGTTATGCGGTCTGACCGATAAAGATCTTCATAGAATATGTGGGAGCCAATATGAGCATCCAGGTTCCACTATTGGTTATTGACCGGAAACGTGTTTCGGTCATGTCTACATTGTTCTCGAACCCGTAGGGTCCGCACGCTTAAGGTTTCGATGACAGTTATATTATGAGTTTACATGTTTTGATGTACCGAAGGAGTTCGGAGTCCCGGATGAGATCGGGGACATGACGAGGAGTCTCGAAATGGTCGAGACGTAAAGATTCATATATTGGATGATATGGTTAGGCCAAGGTGTCAAGCCCATGAGGCTTTAGGTCGGTGCAAAAGGAGTTTTGCGGAGGCCAGGGGGCCAAACGCCGGAGACGCTGGCGTCTGGCCCTGGGCCAGACGCCGAGGCCCATGGCGTCTGGGATTGTGGCGTTTGGTCCTGGAGTCCAAGTGGGACTCTTGCCTTTCGGGTAAAACCGACTTTGAGGAGGCTTTTGCTCCAAGTTTCGACCCCGGGGCTCAACATATAAATAGAGGGGCAGGGCTAGCACCAAAGACAACAATTGATCCCTTGGATCTCGTAGCCGTGTGTGGTGCCCCCCTCCACCATAGTCCACCTCGATAATATCGTAGCGGTGCTTAGGCAAAGCCCTGCGACAGTAGAACATCAAGATCGTCACCACGCCGTCATGCTGACGGAACCCTCCCTCGACACTCGGCTGGATCGGAGTTCGAGGGACGTCATCGAGCTGAACGTGTGCTAGAACTCGGAGGTGCCGTAGTTTCGGTGCTTGATCGGTCGGGCCGTGAAGACGTACGACTACATCAACCGCTTGTGCTAACGCTTCCGCTTACGGTCTACAAGGGTATGTAGATTACACTCTCCCCTCTCGTTGCTATGCATCACCATGATCTTGTGTGTGCGTAGGAATTTTTTTGAAATTACTACGTTCCCCAACAATAGCTTGGAAAATTGTGAATGCCTCTCGCCCCAACAAGGCGTGATATCCGCTGCCGAACGGGGCCACTTGGAACGTGACCTCGGACCTGTAATTGTCAGGTGAGCCGAAAACTACATCTAGTGTGATTTTTCCTGTGCAGCGTACTTCCTGACTAGGGATTATTCCTCTAAAGGTTGTGCTGCTTCGCTCAATGCGGCTCCAGTCAATTTCCATTTTTTGGAGGGTTTCCTCGTAGATGAGGTTTAATCGACTGCCGCCATCCATGAGTACCTTGGTGAGACGAAAGCCGTCCACTTTCGGATTGAGGACCAATGCGGCTGGTGCTCGGGCTGTTCGGAATTTAGGTTCGTCGCTGGCATTGAAGGTGATAGCCTTGTTGCTCGATGGATTTGCTGTTGCTACTTGGTAGACTTCGGCGAGGCTGCGGATTGTTCGTTTTCGCATATTATTTGATGCGAAAGTCTCGAAGACTGTTAATACCGTACTGGTACTGTTGGGCTGGTTACCCGGGGCTAGAAAAGCTTCGCCACTTTTGGCCACCTGCCGTAGTATCCAACATGCTCGAAGGCTATGTGTTGGAGTGGCGCCCTCTGTATTATGGATTTTACAGGGTCCGTTGAGCCATCCCTCCAGTACGGTTCCGTGCCCTTTAGGGGTTTTTTGCTTTTTGGTTTTTAACCCAGGTGCTTGAGTATGACGCACCCTTTTATTTCAAACTAGGGTTGTGTTCAGGGCCGGATTGTCCCAAAACCTGGTTTCAGTTTTCCAGGCACTCTCCATCGCACATTATTTTTGTACTATGGTCGCCAGGTCGGTGAAGCGTGTAACTTCGCGACGACTTATGGCGTTCATGATTCCCTTGTCCATGCAATTGTTGCAGAAAATTGAGATTGCGCTTTCCTCACGGCAGTCCTTTATCCTGTCCATAACCAAGAGGAATCTGGCCCAGTAATGATGTACTGTTTCATCGGGCTCTTGCCCTATTCGAGATAGATCGCTTATGTTTGGGTGGGCGGGCGGAATTAAATTCGGAACCCTGCCCAATCTGAGGCTCAAAGGTCGAGAAGTTTCCGGATTTGGAAGCTTGGATTGTTGGATGTTATCCAACGGATCTGGTCCGATGCCTGACTTTAGGTTCAGTACTTGATTGACGTCCGTCCCTCCGCGAGAATCCGGCATGGAGGGATCGAGAATCCGGACATAACTGGTTTTTAACATAGAAGAAGAGTCGCCGCGTTGTTCCTCTACCACAACAACATGGTGGGTAGCCTGGGGAGAGTTAATTTCTCTCAGATCGGTTTTAAGCCCAATCTGATCGTAGTCTATAGCGACTCCCAAGGCGGCCATGCGATCCAATAGCTCATTTACAGAGGAGAGCTCCGTCGGATCTAGCTGCTCGGCGAATTCCGAGTTGACGTGAAGATCGCTTTTGATGACCTGAGAGGTCATTGTTGGAGCGGATGCCGAACTGGCGATCATAAGAAAATCACCCAGCCGAATAGTTTGGCCGGTGGCCAAAGCTCCCTTGACGACAGCGCCGTCTTTAAAGACGGGAAAAGGCATCCCTCCTGATTGCGACGACACAGATGAACTCTCAATGAAAGCACCAATGTCGGTGTCAAAACCGGCGGATCTCGGGTAGGGGGTCCCAAACTATGTGTCTAGGCGGATGGTAACAGGAGACAAGGGACACAATGTTTTACCCAGGTCCGGGCCCTCTTGATGGAGGTAAAACCCTATGTCCTGCTTGATTGATATTGATGATGTGGGTATTACAAGAGTAGATCTACCACGAGATCAAGGAGGCTAAACCCTAGAAGCTAGCCTATGATATGATTGTTGTTCGTCCTACGGACTAAAGCCATCCGGTTTATATAGACATCGGAGAGGGCTAGGGTTACACAGAGTCGGTTACAATGGTAGGAGATCTACATATCCGTATCGCCAAGCTTGCCTCCCACGCCAAGGAAAGTCCCATCCGGACACGAGACGAAGTCTTCAATCTTGTATCTTCATAGTCTTGGAGTCCGACCGACGATGATAGTTCGGCTGTCCGGACACCCCCTAGTCCGGGACTCCCTCACCCATCGTGACAGTGCGGCGCGCTCGGCTGTGGCTCGAATCCATCGAAGATCAAGTCTCTGCGGATGTGAGCCGTGAAGTTCAAACTTCCAAATCTGACCTGACGGCCAGGGGCGTAGCTTTTGATCTGCTCCAGATGGCCAGGCGAATTGGCCCGCAATGCAAAACCGCCAAATACGAAGATCTGTCCGGGGAGAAAAGTCTCACCCTAGACCGCGTCGTCGTTGATGATCGAAGAAGCCATCGAGCCTATCGGTGACGACACAGAGGAACTCTCAATGAAAGCACCAATGTCGGTGTCAAAACTGGCGGATCTCGGGTAGGGGGTCCTGAACTATGCGTCTAGGCGGATGGTAATAGGAGACAAGGGACACGATGTTTTACCCAGGTTCGGGCCCTCTTGATGGAGGTAAAACCCTACGTCCTGCTTGATTGATATTGATGATGTGGGTATTACAAGAGTAGATCTACCACGAGATCAAGGAGGCTAAACCCTAGAAGCTAGCCATGGTATGATTGTTGTTCGTCCTATGGACTAAAACCATCCGGTTTATATAGACACCGGAGAGGGCTATGGTTACACAGAGTCGGTTACAATGGTAGGAGATCTACATATCCGTATCGCCAAGCTTGCCTTCCACGCCAAGGAAAGTCCCATCCGGACACGGGACGAGGTCTTCAATCTTGTATCTTCATAGTCTTGGAGTCCGGTCGATGATGATAGTTCGGCTATCCGGACACCCCCTAGTCCAGGACTCCCTCAACGGTGCTCTTCATCTATGGAATCGCCACGAAGCGCTTCCAGCAGACAATCTGGCGCCTCGGGTGCAACGGAAGTCCTCGATACAGACGGCCCTCCCTCCCTAATGAGGGGCTGCCTGCCTGAATCCAGAACCACTGAAGGCTTCGGGACAGTGTTCGGCTGAGAGTCCAGCTTACATCGGCTCTCACCAACACGATCCATGGGGATCTTGAACCCCGCGAGTCCGACGTCTGGAACGCCGCCTTGAGACGCCTCCAGGGCCACCTCCCCCATCTCTGGGAGCCTTTGGGACAACACCTCTGTGTCATCCGCAGGCCGAGGAGAAGTGGCCGTCGGGAGTGAGTTCATTGCTGACTTACTCAAGGACCCATCCGATAACGACACCTCGGGATGGGCCCTGGCCAAACTGCATACAAGTTTGGCGTTATAACAAAACTATTAGGAAAAATTATGATTGAGTGCGGATACTTACGATCGCACTAGGGGCTTCTTCCTGGGCAGCCACCCTTCCTCGCTATCGGCGGCGGTGGCGGAGTAGTCTGGAAGGGACACCTTTCCCTTCCTGGACGTCCCAGTCTCTCCCACCAAGGCGGCCTTCCTCTTCTCCCCCCCAACACGGTGAGGTGGAGTTTCTTCTTGTTCCTTCCCGCCTCCGCGGGAGGAATCTGCCTCGTCGTCATCAAACGACAGGGGTATGACGGCCTTGCGCCGGGGGCCTCTCCTGCCCCCCTGGTCCGCCGTCTCAGGCCCACCATCCTTTCCGGATGGGGCGGCCTCCTCTTCTTCTCCTTCTTCCCCTTCGGGGGAGGAGTCTTCCTCGTCCTCTTCGGATGAGGCTTTCGGTGCAGCCTTACGCCGGAGACCCTTTCGGGTCCCTAGGGCCTTCTTATCGGCCTTCTTCTCTGGCCCCTTGTAGGGCGCCGGGACCGACATCTTCGTCAGGAGATCAGTAGCTGGGTTTTGCGGCAGAGGAGCCGGACAGTCTATCTGCTCCGCTGTCTCCACATACTCCAAAACAAATATACAAAATCACTTAGGAATTCTCCATGAGTATATTGGGAAGAACCAAACCCGGTGGTAGCCTGAGAACTCACCTGGATAGGGTGCCGCCCGACATGGAGCCCATGGTCCTCGGATATGAGAGGAGGTACCTCAGAGGCCTTGAACAACACCTTCCACTCGTTTTTGTGCTTCATGCCGTAGAACCTCTGGAGCGTCTGGTGTTCGGTCGGGAGAACTCCCATAGATTAAAAGACAGCCTTTGGCAAGGCAGAATCCGGCGAACGAGCATGACCTGGATCACGTTGACAAGCTTGATGTTCTTGTCCTTCATGCCATTGATGCAGTTGATGAGTCCGGTCAGCTCTGCAGATTCGCCCCATAACAGGCCCTTCTGTTCCCAGGAGGTGAGCCGCATAGGGGTTCCAGATCGGAACTCGGGGGCCGCCACCCTGTTGGCATCGCGCGGCTCGTAGAACCACCCCGACTACCACCCCTTCACGGTTTCCGCAAAGGAGCCGTCAAGCCAGGTGATGTTAGGCATTTTGCCCACCATGGCTCCTCCGCACTCCGCTTGCTGGCCGCTCAGGATCTTCGGCTTCACGCAGAAGCTTTGCAGCCATAAGCCGAAATGAGGCTTGATGCGGAGGAAAGCCTCGCATACGACGATGAACGCGGAGATGTTGAGGACGAAGTTCGGGGCTAGATCATGGAAGTCTAGCTCGTAGTAGAACATGAGCCCGCGGACGAACGGGTGGAGTGGAAACCCCAGTCCACAGACGAAGTGGGCAAGGAACACGACCCTCTCGTGGGGTCCTGGAGTTGGAATGACCTGCCCGCCGTCTGGTAGCCAGTGCGCTATGTCTGCGGCCAAGTATCCGGCCGCCCGAAGACTTGCGATGTTCTTCTCCTTCACGGTGGAAGCCACCCATTTGCCTCCTGCTCCGGACATGTTTAGCTATGCGGAGAAGACTTGTACTAGGGCGTTGGAGCTCTAGGAGGCAAGAATGGGCAGAGGAGGAAGAAGGTGTGGGTAAGAATGGGGAACTCTTATCCCTTTATAGAGGCGACGAAAGCGGTGCGCCTCCCCACTAGCCGGTTGAGAATCGCTTACTTCCCAAGCGCCACGATTGATGGCACAGGGGGATTACCCATACCCGTATTGATGAGAATCCCGTGATGAGGGGACATGATCTCTGCTTTGACAAGATGTGTCGAGGAAACCGCCACGCAATATGCGCTCTGGCTGGTTGTGAAAAGAAAAACAGAATAACCTGACCGTAATGACATATCACGTCGTCTGAAAGGTTGTCAGCTGAAGTATCATTCTCCCTACAGTGGTATGTGAAGATCATTTTGCAGATCCGGACACGGCCTACGTGTTCGATAATAACCTTGGAGTATTCGGAAGGAGGAACCCGCCTTGCAATGCCGAAGACAAGACTGCGCGTCGGACTCATCGTCATTGAAGCCTGGTTTAGGGGCTACTGAGGGAGTCCTGGATAAGGGGGTATATATCTGCACAGCCGGACTGTACACATCGTCCGGACTATAGAAGCGTCAAGATACAAGACTCAAGACTTCGGCTTGTGTCCGGATGGGACTCTCCTTTGCGTGGAAGACAAGCTTGGCGATCCGGATATTATATTTCCTTCCTTGTAACCGACTCCATGTAAACCCTAGCTCTTCGGTGTCTATATAAACCGGAGAGGATGGTCCTTAGAAGGCCGATCACAATTACAATCATACCATCATAGGCTAGCTCTTAGGGTTTAGCCTTTACGATCTCGTGGTAAATCTACTCTTGTACTACTCATATCTTCAATATTAATCAAGCAGGAAGTAGGGTTTTACCTCCATCGAGAGGGCCCGAACTTGGGTAAACATTGTGTCCCTTGCTTCCTGTTACCATCAGCCTAAGACACACAGATCGGGACCCCCTACCCGAGATCCGCCGGTTTTGACACCAACATGGGGGTTACGACGCGGGACTCCTTCCCGCACCTCACCCCGAGCTCCTCGCTCTGCATGTCGAGACCCTGCAAGGGGATTGCAGCACGGGTGTCCTGCCCGCCCCTCACCCCCTCTCGTTAGGGATCGCCGCCACCGTGATGGGAGAGGAGCCACATACCTCCTGTCTAGGCGCCCCTCCCAAAGAAGACTGGCCCGTTGTCATGGTGGGAGGAGAGGCACAGACCACCTGTCCAGGTGCCCTTCTCGAAGAGGGCTGGCCGGGCGCCCCACTCGCAGCTACCTCGTGAGCGACAACCAGCCCGGCCGGAGAGGAATCCATCATGACATCGCCATAGTCAACGTGTCGCTCTAGTGCAGTCATCGTCTCGCAGGTCAGACTTAATGCAACTCAAGTTCCGCCGGGTCGTCAGCCTCAACTCTGGTGCTCCATAACCGACTAGGAGCTGAACTCGATCCAAACGAACCAAAACGAAGAGTGGTCATCAGAGTAGTGGACGGTGGCGCCTGTTTGGCAGAACTATCTGCCTTATCTGGTTGCGCATTAGGCCCCTTTTCCGACTCCTGTGAGAATTGTCAGTACCCTTATCCTGATTCCCGGGTGCTTCGCCCCCTCAGTTGTGTCCATATCCCGAGGCTCATCCCCATCCTGGGAGATCGGAGTATCATCAATCTCAAGCTCTAAAATATAAGTGACTCCAGCATATGTCCATCTAACCAAATCCGGAATGTGCTCAACACTCGCGACACTGACTAGCAACCATGCAGCCCGTTGTGCACGAGTAAAGGGCATGTCCACTTTTTCAGTCTTGCCAATCATCCCACCCAAGCTCCGAGCAATCAGGAAATGCTTCATCAATTTTGGTGGTGCACCAAAGAAACGTACCCACACCTTCTCTAAAGGTATACCCTCTAGTTCCTCCTGCTTCCACTCATCAAAGCAATAATAGTGTTGGTGCTTGGGACTCTACACATGCCCCACTTGAGAAAATGCAGCTGATCCTCTTTAGTGGGAAACTCCACCTTATAAGACTGTCCTCTAACTGTTCCAAATGCCATGGATGGTTACCTGGTACCAAGTCACGCAGCTGTCTCACAATCTGAGCCTCATACAACTGTCCATTAGTCACCTGGACAACTGCGGGGAAGGAACGCTCAACCATTTGTGGTAGCGAGTCCACTTCCGGAGTCTCAAAAAACATCAGCTCCTTGCAACACACCCGGAAAATGCTAATACCAGGTTTAGGACCAGATAGAAGTGGGCAATCTCCGGTAAGGTGCTGAGGTTTTAGGCAATAATCGCAAAGCTCATTAGTGCACTCTGCCATAAAGTGACCCGGTTCGCCGCATCTAAAGCAAGGCAACTTATTTTTTTTAATTGCCCACTTCGAGAGTTTCTCTCCCTCCGCTTTCTCCGGCCCTTTGTCAGACGTACCATCTCTGAGATTGGAAGCTCCAGATGCCACCGGTACTGTCACCGCTGCCAGAGCTGTAACCACGTCAACCGTAGCCTCCGGCAACGTGGACGAATCTGTCACCAAGTCTATGTGCTCAAGCTCCTCCCCCATAGCCATGTCTGCAGCGGGCGGTGGTGGCGGAGGGATATGCCACGGTGGAGGTGGGCGTCTACCTGTCCCACCATGCCAATATCCACCCCGGAAGCGATAGTTGGGTCCGGCAACGCCTTCAACAAAATTACCGGGGGGGCCTGAAACTGTCCTGGACCTCCATCATTGTACCAGTTGTGCCCACGGCCGCCACCGGAGAAGATCCACGGTGCAGCCCCTCACCATATGCATCATAACCATCATCTCCCCACCGCCCGTACTGGTTAGTATTCCATCCATCTCTGTTGTGACCATTGCAACCACCACGTCCCTGAGCGCCACGACCTCTTCCTAGGGCCGGTACCTTGGCCACCGGCTGCTGAACCGGCTCACCCTACCGCTGATCATCATGTACAGGTGCCTGCGAGCTTGGAGCGACCGTGATCGGGCCTTGTCGCGCAGGGGGAGCAGCACCTGCTCCGGTGATCGAGCCTTGCCGCGGATGAAGTAGAGCACCACGGCCGG